>NW_024116334.1:0-30935 GCF_003073215.2 Triticum urartu | reverse complement strand
GTCGGCCAATAAAATCCAGCACGTCGTAGCAACCATTTCATCTTGGGAGCCGATTGATGAGTGCCACAAATACCTTCATGGACCTCCCCCTATAGCAACTCTCGCTTGGTCCTCATCCAAGCACTTTAGAAGAACATCATCAACCGTTCGGCGATAGAGATCATCATCTCTCATTGTATACTTGAAAGCCATCCGCCGAACAGCCCTGTCCACCCTTCTACTAGGATCACACAAATAATCAACAATGGGTTTCCTCCAGTCTTGACTTTCTTCTGGATTGAATATTTCATTATTGGCCGAAACGGTGGGCTCCGGTTTGGCCTCCCCTACGTCGGCAAGACTAGACATCGGCTTTTCAGAAATATGAAACACGCCATGATCAACATGGTAGCCGGATGCCTGTTGTGCCAACTCGTTTGCTTTCCAATTGTCATGTCTAGATATATGAGCAATGCTAAAACAATCCAAAGTAGAAATTACATCTAGACATTTATTAAGATAAACATTAAGTGATTCGTCAAAAAAATTGATTCCCCTTGGATATTTGCTGTACTACTCATAACGAATCACCCAAAGCCTCAATATGTATAGCACCTATGGCAACCAAAAGCTCCAAACCGAATAAAATTTTATATTCGGCTTTGATTATTGTGAAAAAAATATTTTATGCGGCATGATGCTTGTTTTGGTCTCCAATTGAACTAAGGACAGTGTTAGGATACTACACCGGCCATGCTTTGACATATTCTTAGGGCGATAGATAAATATCGGCCATTACCATGTAAACTTCATTCAAAGCACATATAGCCAAAATAAACAAATGAAATGACAAATCAAGTATTTCGGCCCTCTGGATCAGCAACAAACTTGTAGCTAATCAAATGTATAGTGACTTGGTAATACCCTTTCATGACGCAAGAAATTATATTGCATCCATGGATTAAAATAAGCCCATTGAGGGTTACCAATCATACCTGATGACGAATTCCATGGCATAGGCGTTAACGGCATAGTTGAAGAATATGGATAATGTGTAGACCAAAGATGTTGAAACCTTCGGCTTGGTCCTTCATAGTTTTTACTCTTTTCCTTCTTCACTTTTGCCGCACTTCTTGTAATGGAGGCATGCACATAATTCTTATTTTGAGCACTTCCTTTGGGAACCCATGCCATGTTCCTTTCTTCAAGTTCTTGTGCACTAAGTTTGTGTATGCACTCTCAACTTCTTTTCTTCAGATTTGGCACTTTGACTCTCAATAATTGGTTGCTTCGTCTCATTGCCTTTTGTAGCCAATGTCAACACTTTAATTGGCTCTTTATTATTTGAGATCAAATCTGAAGTAGCACACTTACGACCATCTTTCTTGACCTGGTACATTTGCTTGACCACCTCTTTCTTGTTCCTTGAGCTCCGGACCGATTCCTTATGATTGAAACGGTCTTTGACGTGTGATCGTTCATCAAATGTTGATCTTTTTGGAGCTGCATAATGTTGGCGAGATGATCTAAAATAAGATGGATAATTTGCCCTTGTATCATACGTGCCCCATGATGGATATGGATTTACATGAGCGTAGGGAGGCATCCACGACATTGGCATTGGCGGCCCAAAAGCAGGATATGAAGTCTGCTTGCTCAACGTCTTCCTTTGCCAATCCAAGTCTTCAAATTTATGCCTTAGGGGTGACTTTGATGCTTTTGTTTCACTCGGCCGATAAGCACTCTTTGCCTCACTTATCTTCTGATATTTTTCTAATAACTGCACGAAAGTGACTTTCGGCTTTTTACCTTTGTGCTTACCATTGCCTTTGCTTTCTTTAACTGTGCGTGCATCGGTCTTTGAATTTTCTTGTTGCCCCCCAGTGCTAGATGTCGCCATTGTAGCTTTGATGAAATTCCCATCTTCAAGATTGTTGTTAATGCACTTTTTAATCATATCCTTGCTCGAAGACTTGACCCCATCATCATTGGTGTGTACCTGTTGACCTTTAGGTGAATCGGCTTGAGATAGCCGAGTCAACATTTGATCGCCATCAAAACCAATCTGATCCGACTGGTCATATGATCGTGCCTCAACAAACTTCAATTGTCTCGATTGTGCGGCTTGATGAATCACGTTGTTGTCTTCGATATTCTCTTCAAACAAACATTGCATTTGTTCTTGTCCTGATGGCTCGACATCATGATCAATTATAATAGGATTAGTCGACGATGCACCAACAATGTGATCAACTATGCCCGGACTGAAGGTACACTTTTCGTCCATTAAATGATATTGTGATACTAGCTTTGAAACAAAACAACCGAGCAGTGCTGGCTTAGCGTCATCCGACTCGGCTATGCATTGATTTTCATCCTCTTTTCCTGATGCTTTTGAATCGGCTTCGAAGGACTTTGGACCTGGCTTTATGTTTCTGCAACCAAAATAATTGCAGAATATACGTCTCATACAAGTCCAAATGTTAGCCAGGCATGAAACAAACAAAGTTGTCCATATGAATACAAAGTTTAGTTGGCATGACAAGAACAACTTTGGTTTTGATAAGTTGTCACTATTAGCCTCTATGAATGATACCATGTGTTGACTATCATGATTAGTGACAAGATCCTTCCTAACAAATAGATTACTCATTTCAATTGGTCTTTCAAGATTAATTAGAATCTTACTAATAGGTGCATCAACAATATGATTTTGACCGAATCAAAAATTGAGTAAACTATCTGCTAGGTGTACCTTTGTGAAGATGTTGGAAGGAGAAGATGGTTGCACCACTGGAACAATACATTGCTCCACTTCTGAATAATTCTCCAACGCCTCTTCCTCTTTTTCTGGATCTGGTGCCTCATCACTCAGATTGCCCGAGTATATTTCAGTCGGATTGCCCGAGTGGATTTCACTCGGACGCTCTTTGTCAGTTGAACTTTGCTCGGCTGCATTTTCTTGGTCTTGATGTTCATTGTTAACTGAACTGTGTTCAGCCATATTACTGTGTTCTTGATGCTCATCAATATCTTTAGCATGAAACTCATAAAGTAGCATGTAAGCTCCCTTACATCCAGAAAAATCGAGCACAACCAATTTGTTGCGTTTGTCGTTCCTTTGCTCAGCCAAGCTTGCATCTTCTATTTTGGTACACGAGGAAATAGTTGGCTTGATGCACTCGGCTTTAGCTGGTGATGCACTCGTCTGGAACAATGCACTCGGCTGGCACGATGCAACGCACTCGGCCTTAAACATCTCGTTGCTCAATCCGGTTTCCACCGAATCCACCGTATTAGCCGAGTGAATCCTTTTTTGCTGGTTTGCTTGCAAAGCTTCTTTTTTATCTTGGCTCAACAGCGTAGAAGGGCCAACATGGTTGCTACATGGAGGAAGGCACTTGACGTATTCTTGCAAATATCCCTCTCCACGCTTCTTCTTGAGTGCTTCGTAGGCCTGTCGATATCCTGCTGGTAATTCCTCAAGGGTAGGTGTAGTAAATTCGTTGACTCTATTCCCTGTGAGCTTTGGCTTGATCTTGTCCACTTGGTCTAGATATTTTTCTTTAAACTCAACCCTGCTTGGATCGGCTTGCCCCCCAATACTTTTAGGATCTTTCAGCATTGAATTGATGTTGCCAAAATTTTGCGCTTGTATAGGGGGTGTATAACATGCTGCAATGATAGGTGAAGGCATGTGCATCGTTGTTGAATATTTTCTCTCGACATTTTGATCAACCGGCAACACTTGGTCTTCTTTCAAAACCCTAGCTCTTATTGCCTCATAATCAGGAACCAATCCCTTGTCGTGTTGCTCAAGACAAATAGCACTAATCTTCTTATTTTGGGCTAAATTTTTTAATGCATCCATAGCCACCTCATCTCCTGCAATATTAGGCACATATGCTCATATAGAATCAACATTCACTCGGCCATGACCGTGAAGGTGAGCCGAGTCATGAATATTTTTAGTTTCATACGCCACTGAACAATTAATCTAATGAGGTGTAGTATATGATGTTTGAGGATAACTGGCCAAATAGCTAACAGAAGCATGGCCGATTCCCCCATTCATCGGCATGTTTGGGGATGAACCCGCATATTGCGAGTCGGTTGCCGATGGATAAAACTTTGACATGCCCTCCTGTACATGATGTGTCCTATATTGATCTCTCGAACAAATCATGTTGTTCACTGGCATATTGAAAGATGTTGTCGATGCACGAAAGTTCAGATTCATAAGTTCCTCTTCGGCAAGGTTTCTCCCTCGGCAAGATTTCACACCGGCAAGCTTCTCCGCCGGCAAGCTTTCCACGCCGGTAAGCCCTCACATCGGCAAGGTTTTACCCCGGCAAGGTTTCATTCAGCCGGCAAAGGCCGAATACTTTCTCACTCAAGGCCGGCCCGCGAAGTGTTGCCTCTAACTTTTGCATACGAACCCTGATTCGTGACCATGCCAAAATCTGGTGTCAACAATATCTCGCTAGCCCTTTCTGAGACCGCAAAACATAAATGCAGAGCACCCCTGAAGATCAAGGGCTGACTGGAAATTGTAATTCATGGTAAAAGAGATCCATTCACAGTCATACTCAATGTAAACTAATAGTAATGCATGCAAATGACAGCGGTGCTCTCCAACTGGTGCTTTTTAATAAGAGGATGATGACTCAACATAAAAGTAAATAGATAGGCTCTTCTCAGAGGGAACCAATGATTTGTAGAGGTGCCAGAGCTCGGTTTTGAAATAGAGATAAATAATATTTTGAGTGGTATACTTTCATTGTCAACATAACAACTGACAAATCTCGATATCTTCCATACTACACACATTATAGGCGGTTCCCAAGCAGAATGGTAAAGTTTATACTCCCCCACCACCAACAAGCATCAATCCATGGCTTGCCCGAAACAACGGGTGCCACCAACAAGCAGAATGCTACTATGATTAAGAAAGGTTTTAATGTAGGTGTAGTAGAAACATATTATAATAAGTTGTCCGATCCCCTAGGATCCATAATATTTGAGGAATATAAAGAAGAATCAAGAGGAAATGTGGTAAATATATCTCAAGCCATAACATTTGTTTTTAAACAACTGAGAAAGGTATGTACAAAAAAATAAAGCAAAAAACGAGAATAGGAAACAGAAAAAAAACAAAAAAAGGCCGTGCCCCCCCCCCCACACCCGGCTGTACAAAAAAAAGGCCATCCCCCCCCCTCCCGCGCACGGCTGGGCCGGGCCATCTGGGGGTCCCCCGACCGCGAGCCGCTTACTGCAACCCTTAGAACGCATGTAATTAGTGGGCTAGTTCAAGAAACGTACATTGTTCGTTCATTCCATTCAATCATTCTTTTGTTTTGATTTTCTTTATATTTTCCTTTTAATTTTATTTTGAAATATTCTAACATATAAAATATGCATGTAGATTGTTTATGAATTGTTGAACAAATGTTTATGCACTATTAAAAAATTGTTTACACACTTTCTAAATTTCATGGCATTCTAAAAATATATACATTAAAAACATGCACACACGTTCCATTTTTTTCACACTTTAGAAAATATTATACAATGTGAAAAATGTTTTCATAATTTAAAAAATGTACGTGATGGTTTCAAAAAATGTTCACGCTTGTAGAAAATACGGTCGTGACTTTTTTTAAAATCACTATTCAACATAAATAAAGTATCAACCTAGATAGAAATGTTTGCAATGTTTGTGCATTTTCCAGAAATGTTTATATAACATAAAAAATGTTTCATTTAGTTGAAAAAATGTAAAACATATATTCAGAAATGTTATTTTTTATTCCAAAAAGTGGTCAAAACGTTTTTTTAGAAAAATGTATATCACGTATTTGGAAAATGTCAACATGTATCTTCAAAATATTTCAGGTGCGCACTAAAAAAGTTCATTATGTATTGAGAGAAAGTAGACATGTGTTGAAGAAAAGAAAGCCGATAAAAACTGACAAAGAAACAATAATAAAAGCAAAAGAAAACCAAAGTATAGCGAAGAAAGAAAGAAACCCCAAATGAACCCAATGAGAAAACAAAGAAAACCAAAGTAAAATGAAGAAAATCCAAAAAAACCAATAGTGAGAAACAAAAGAACAAGGAAATTCTTAAAAAAACAAAAGAAACAAAGAAAACGGAGTGAGCGAACTTTACAACAACCGCTACAAGCCGGAACGAAGCGAACCTACGCGCACAGCGAGCACCCGTATCAAAATGGGCCGGCATGGACGCATGGTAGTGTTGCCCATAGGCGGTTCCTATTAAACCTCAACCAAACCCTCAAAATAATATTAAACCGGAACCAATCCCTCAAAAAAATTAAACCTGAACCATACAAGGATGCGTGCCCTCAGAAAAAAAACTGCATGGTGCTAAAAAGCCAAAGCACTACACTAACCAGTTGTATCACTCTGCTTTCAGATTAATGTTTCTAGCTTGTTCCAATTCTTGGACACACGATTCAGGCATCGCCAAAACAAGGACGAATCAATTCTTGGATGAATCTGTATTGGAGGACAGGTGTACAAACCTAAATTCAGACCCGGAGTCCAAAGTTTGTGCTACTAGGGCAACCTGTAAATGAATATTGGATTGTAGGCTGAAGCTCTCCAGCGAGCCACGGTAAAGTCTGCTTCGGGAAAATCACACATGTAGCATTCTAACCTGCTGTCTCAAGGTCGATGGAAGCAGGGCTGACGACATTCCGGCTTTCCAGCTTCTAAAGATGCAATCTAGGTACCTTCGGGCCAAAATATGATTCAAGTTCCTGGCCGCCGATCTGTCGCTGTCATCGCTCCTTACATGAGCCGGTCTGACCTTATTAACGACAGCAAGAATATTTTTGTACACTTGCCTGTAAGGTCTACCGCCATAGAGACACAGTCTTCGCTGTTGAACTCTTCACTTGATCTAAATCATGTGGCATCAGATACCGTTCTCATGCACGCAAGACGAGAAATCCTAACCTCGCCTTTCCGAGAAGACGGTAGGAATCAACATTCGAGCTCCGTCGAGTCCATCCCGGCAGACCAATTCAATAAGAATCAAAACCTGGAAGACTAGCTTGAAGATGAAGCACATCCCCACAAGGATTAAAAAACACTAACATAAACTACAAGCCGGAGATGAGTCACTGGGATTCCCCTCTCCGCCATCAGCCGCAGGCGTAGAGGAGGCAAACCATAGGCTAACCGGTGAAGCTTGGAGGGGAGAACTTTGCCCTAGCCGCCTATGCATGAGAAAAAGGAGAAGTATGTACTGGATTGCAGCTACAGGGGCAATTGAAATGGTGAAGTACAAACTAGTACTACTGGCACGATTGTGTATTGGACGAGAAAAGTACTATTGGACCTAAATCGAGGATCAGAGTCCAATAAAATGATCACCATCCAGTCCAAAGTGAGATATTGTGTTTGTGTACACAGTGATGCACACTAATTTTCCAGTATCCAAATTTCTATTATTATTATTATTATTATTGCGGGAAACAAGCTGCCCTGCCGCCAAAGATGAACTCAATCGTCTTTGTCATTCTTATTTGCGTCTAATAACAGAAGAAGTGCATGGATGAACCCGGATATATATGAACCCACCTTAGAAAACACATTTTGCAATGTCAAAAAATTCTCAAAAAAGGTGTGCGCGGACATCTCCATATTCTACGTGTGCAGAAAGTTTTATAGAAAAACAACTTTTTTGTAGCCTGTGCAAAAAAGACAAATTTTTGTGCCGTGAAACGCTATTTAGAAGCAGTAAAAATTGTTTTTTTACTGAGACAAAACAAAAATACTTTTTCACACAAAACTTTGTGCCGTGGACATACCTTTGCCAACATGTATGCATAATTTTTTTTAGAATTTTTAAACATTACAAAACGTGTAAAAATTACATTTTTGAATAGCGGGTGCAGATGCCCCCGTGTGCAGATCATCCACTCTCCTAAGAACAGTCTAGTTTAATCAAGACCAGCATTGTTTTTTTTAAGTAAAAGGTAGAGATCACTCTACCTTATATATTTCAAACAGGGCGTAGCCTGGGGGACAAAAGTCCATTACAGAACCAGGAGAAACGCACCAAAGGTGCGAAGAGACAGAGAAGAGAGGAAAGACGGAAGGAGAACATCAAGAAACTACATCATAATTAGTTTGTCAAACAAAGCGCCCAAGCCTTCAAATCGTCCTTGTCCTGTTGCCGCTTAGCTCTGTGCAGCCAAAGGCGAAGCAAGTCCGCAGCATAGAACCTTGTGTACGGACCAGACCAGAAAGTACTGTTGAAAATGCGATCATTCCGAGCATGCCATAAAGTGATGACGCATGCTGCAAGAGCGGCGTTCCATTTCCTCTTGAGAATTGGCTGCTGAGAAATGCGCTCAAAGAAAGAGAAAAGATCAGGGGAAGCACAAGCCAACGTGTTCAACTGCAGCTTGCCCCAGAGATGTTCGGCAGACCGACACCGTAGAACGACATGATCGATGGACTCCACAACGGGGCAGATATCACAATCAGCATTGGAGACAAGCGCAGACCAGCCTTTTTTGAACATGTTGTCCCTGGTGTTTAAGCGCCCATAAAAAGCCAGCCAAAGAAAGACCTTGTGCTTGTTAGGAATGATCGTACCCCAAATCCACTGCTCAAAAGCACACCGCATTCCCCGAAAGGTGAGCAGCTTGTAGAAATAACCTGTAGCAAGCTCCTTCCCAGAGAGAGAAGAGACCCGGTGATCAACATTGGCGGTAGTCCGAGTGACAGTTGCGATGAGGTCAAGCAGGACCTGCAACTCTTGTGCCGCTGTATGCTAGAGATTTGGGTGCAGCTGTATATCCCAACCATCCTGGGATATTTGCGACTGGACTGAACATAGCTTATCCTTGGCAAAAGAGTATAAGACTGGCAGCACAAACATCAGCCTTCCAACCTCGAGCCACTGATCTTGCCAAAAGGAAACAAGAGCCCCGGAGCCAAGCGAGCAGCAAGAGGAAAACAAGACCAGCGGAATATAAGTTTTGAGCCCTCTCCAGAAAGTTGTGTCTCTCGTACTGTTGCCACTGGGTAAGTTATTTCTACAGTATTGCGAAGCCAGCCATTGATAGCAGGGTATGTCTGAAAACTGAAGAACTTTGGCCACAAACTTACACATCATGGCTTGGTTGTGTGCTGATAGATCCCTGACTCCCAAACCAGCCGCGCATCGTGGATGGATAACTCTGTCCCAAGCCACAAGACAGTGTCCCCCCGAGGTTGTGCTCTTTCCTTGCCAGAAGAAGGCACACAGGAGTCCTTCCAGGTTATTGATGGACTCCTTTGGCCATGGGAAGCAAGTCATGAAGTAGCTCGGAATGCCGGCAAGCACCGAGTTGATTAACATAAGCCTGCCTCCCCATGAAAGAAAAGTAGCTAGCCAGCCCGACAGCCTCTTGACGACTTTATGTATCACTCGTAGGAGCATACCATGTGTAATCTTATTCAGAGACAAAGGCAGACCGGAGGTAGGTGCACGGGAAAGAGGAGACTGGACAGCCAAGAAGATGAGCAATCTCCAGTGCAGTATCAGCCTCCACTGAAACCGGGACCAACGTGCTTTTGTGGAAGTTTATTTGCAGACTAGAGAAATCCGAGCAAGCAGAAAGGATGTTTTTGATAACCTGAGCTTGTTGCAAATTCCCTTGGAAGATAAGCAGAGTGGCATCCGCATATTGCAAAACTAGAAACAGAACATCTGAACCAAGGGGGTGCAGCAAGCTGCCGGTCTGGAAATGCATACAGCATAAGTGTTGAAGCACATCCGCAACCAAGATGAAAAGGTATGGAGAAAGAGAATCCCCTTGACGGAAGCCCTTCTTGGTAGAAAAAACATCACCAAGCTCTCCATTCATCAAGACTCGCGATTTGCCCATGGATAATAAGGAGGAAATCCACTGGGTCCACCTCTGCGGGAAGCCTCTAGCTTGAAATATCTGCAAAAGGCAACTCCAACTCACACTGTCAAAGGCTTTTTGAAAGTCCAGTTTTAAGGTGATAACCGGCAGCTTTCTTTTATGAGCAGTCTGAACTAGCTCAGTGGCTAGAGCAAAGTTTTCAATGATCGAACGACCTTTCAAAAAACCAGATTGCAATGGGTGCACCAAATCTGGAATTCGGCGTTGAAACATGTTTGTTAAGACCTTAGAGACCAACTTGGGCATACTGTGAACTAAGGAGATAGGTCTGTAATCGCCCAAAGCAAGCTAAGTACCTTTCTTAGGCTGCAAAGTGATATAGGCCATGTTAATTCCTTCCAGCGATACATTGTTTGCATGAAAATCAGCAAAGAACTTCAGAATGTCATCCTTGATCAGGTGCTTAAAGGCCTTGTAAAACTCATTAGTGAAGCCGTCCGGGCCAGGGCTCCTGTTATTTGGAGCCCCATTGATGGCGGACTCAATTTCTGCCCAAGTAAAATCAGCCACAAGCTCGGTCAGGTCCGTTGGCGCATATAAGGAGCTGAGCTGAACTGTAGGCAAAGACGCGGCAGGCTGACCCAGCAAATTTTTGAAGTAGCTAGTAGCCAGGGCCAGCTTCAGGTTGTTCTGGTATATCTCCACCCCATCTTGAACGAGGACCTTAACTTTGTTTCTGCGGGCCTGACAATTTGCAGTAGCGTGAAAGAATTGACGATCCTCATCTCCAGACACGCACCAACGTACCTTGGCGCGACGGCGCCAAAGGGCAGTTTGCCATAAAATTAGCTGCTCAGCCTTGGCAGAAGCGATCTCCCGAAGCACCACTTCGAGGGTCGAAAGGGGGCGCCTTTCCTCAACTGCATTCAGGAAATTCACCACATGCTTGTTGTTGTCTATATATACTTTGAGGCTTGATTTCCTCCGGCTCCAAGCGCGGATGGCAGCTCTAACTCTTCTCATCTTAAAACTGATGATAGAAGCTGAAGAAAGCAGAGTTATGTGTCCCCTTGTCCAACTGTCAAAGATGATGCTCCTTGTTCCCTCTATCGCTAGCCAGTGGTTTTCCATCCTAAACAAGCTGCTTCTCATTGCATTAGTATCGAACTGAACCAAGATGGGGGTGTGGTCAGAAGTAGTGGATGGCACGACGGCGGCAGTGGTCTGCATAAAACCGAGGTTCCAAAAAGCATTGACCAACACACGATCTAACCGAGCCAGTGTAGGGGTACTTCTCTTGTTGGACCAGGTGAAATTTTTGTTATCCAAGTGAACATCGTCCAGGCCATTATCCCTAACCCAGGAATTGAAAGTTTCCATGACTCTCCAGTTAATATTACCTCGAGATTTTTCAGAAGCAAACCGGTACATATTGAAATCGCCCGCAACCATCCAAGGGGCCTCAGCTGGCACATCAATATTGCTCATAGCTTCAAAGAAAAGAGGCCTCTCCTAACTCATACAAGGAGCATACATTGATGTGATCACAAAAGAAACAATGGTTGTTGTGGATGAAAAGCTGACAGTAACATGATACTTGTGCGTTGAGACTGGCTGGCCAATCACCACGGTTGAATCCCAGGCAACAAGAATGCCCCCCGAAGCACCATCAGAGGGAGAAGCCACATGATTATAGAGATTGGCGATAAGAAAACTGCGTAGCTTGGACTGAGTGAGTACTTGCAGTTTTGTCTCCTACAAACACACAATGCTAGGGCGGCAAGAGGTTAGAACATCACGAACTAGCAATCATTTGTCATCATCACCGAGACCATGAACGTTCCAATTAAGTAGCTTCATAATATAAGTAAGAGCATACAACCCATGAAGGAGACGAGAAAGACCAAAAGCATGTTCAACAGAAACAAACTACTGATAACATGAAGCCCATAGGAGGGGCGATAGAAGACTCGATACAAACTGACTGACGAACATAGCAGCAACAACAAACTAGCTTGGACAGGACCTAGCGGCATAACTAGACTGATCATAGGATAAAAGGTAGAGCGACGAACTAGCTTAACATAGAGCATAGCTGAAACAAGTAGCATGGGAAGGCATTTATAAGAGCATGCACTACACATCAAGAACATTGGAGGCGCACTGGCTGGCAGCAGTGGAGTTGCTGGCAGAGGCAATTGCTGGTTCGTGCGCTCGGGCTTGGTCCAGGATGGTTGTAGCGTTGAGGTTGCAATGCAGGGCAATTTGCTTGAGTTTTCCCCTGGTCAGAGGCGCAGGCGTACTCAATAGCGGCAACTCCAAGAGACCATCCACCGCTGCCGCCTTGGCCTTCTTGCGCCTCGAAGAAGAAGCACTTCAGTGCTGCCAGAGGAGCCACTGTTGGAGCTAGAAGCAGAGGCCGCAGCCTTACGCTTGGAGGCGCGCTCCACCGAGCCCAGGCGCACCCCATCATATGCGGGCCAAAGGGTGGGGCGGCGCGCCGGCCCTGGGACGCCCGCCGCCGGCCTGAGCGAAAAACTGAAGGAAGGCGCAGGCGAATGGAAGAGCTGGAGCGTAGGCGGGGAGCGGTTGAAGTCGCCAGCAGTAGGCTCGCGTGGCGGCTCGCGACAGCTGCAGAACGCCACTGCGATGTGGGAGGGGAGCGCAGCGCAAGCCCCATGCCTGAGATATGTGGCCGCCACCGGAGATAAGTATCCGACCGGTAGCGCCCCAGGCTCTGGTCGCGGCACATGGGCCGCAGGCCGCGTGCACACCGGCCGCGATGTGAGGATTTGGTGAGCCCGCATGTAATCATGGCCCGGGAAAAGAGACTCAAAAGGAGGGATTTCACCACCAGCCAGGGAGAGTGGAGGCCCAGCAACAGGAAGCGGGCCTGCTGGCACATTGGGCTTGGGCGGGTACTTGGACTCAATGGCCGGCAGCAGCGGCAGCGTGCGGGCGCAAAGCCCACCATCCACCACCTTGGGCCAGAACTTGAAAAGCAGAGAACGGCAGCTTTCCCGTGCAAGCAACCCCGCGAGGTAATCAAAGCATGGGAAATAGCCATCGTCCATCGCCACCAGGTTCACTGGCACGACGCCGGAGGCGGAGCGGCAGTTGCTGAGCTCCAACTGGAAGGAGAAGGTCATCGCCTCTGGGTCGAAGGAGACCGTGGCACGCGGCTTGCGCACGTCCGCCGCCAAAAGCGACGAGAGCAGGCAATGACGGCCCTCGTCCTCATGCCTGATCTGCGCCGCCGTGGGGAGGAAGAAAGTCGCGCCCTTGGTGAGCTTGGGCTTGAAAGAGATCTTTAGCATCGCCATGCAGTCCCCAACAGAGGCGAGATGCGGGTGCAGAAAGGCCCTGAAGGCCCTGTCTGCCATGCCGAGACCATCCGTGGCCTAACCAGGGCCAGATGCAGACGCCCGAGAGTGAGCATGGCCCTGGCGTGTGGGAGCAAGAGGACGAAGATCACCGATTTTGCCATCGATCCGGCTAGCGGGACGAGGCGGAGCAGAAGGGGCACCAAGCGAACGAGCGATGTCCCAGACCTCATTGATGACGACGTCTGCGTAGATGCCGGCTCCATCAATGCGGTGGAACGTCAGGTGGTGCGGGATGTGCTGGAGGGCCTCCACCTTGACCAGCACGAAAACGCTCGAAAACTCGCTGCCATGCAGGCAGGCATGCTCAACCCTAAAGAGGCTGGCGAAGCTGGCCGCGACGCCCCGCCTGTTCCAGAGCTCAAGAGGCAGCTTCTCCAAAGAAAGGTTTACCACGTGACGGAAGGAGAAGGAGAAAGCGTTGTCGGCCGCATTATGAGGCAAGATGTGAACCAAGCGGCTGCCAGCCTCCAGCGGGCTAGCGCGCATGGCACGGGCCTGCTTAGAGTCCCGCTGGAACACCACAAAGACAGTACCCACAGTGGAGCCGGCGAAGCGGACCACCGAGATGCCAAGCAGCTGCCGGAACACACGCCGGAGCCATGGCAGGAAAGCCGCTCTAGGAGGGGAGATGTTGACCAAGCAAACTAGGGAGTTTTGGTCGGAGACCATGGGATAGTGGACGTCAAGCGAAGTGGGGCGACCAAGCACTACGGGTGTTAGGAGTAAGCACATTGTGTTAGGAGTCTGGTTGTAACCGAACTGTTGAAGTATAAAACAATTTCAGAAGTATCGTGTGCGTCTAGGAATCGATCAGATAAGGAGATAGGAGAGTTTAAACCTGCTTATCAGGGTCACGTCGTGTTGGGCAAGTACGTGTGCCGTGTTGGACGTGAATTCGTTGTAAACCCCTATATAAAGCAAAGAATAGGATGGAGGGCGATTGAGCCATCGTTGAATATTTGCTTCTGTAGTTCCTCTTCTCGTGAGTTCTTGTGCAGGTCATGTACATACAGCAGGAAGCTGATTGATTTGTTCTAACAATTGGCATCAGAGCCTTGCTAGATCCTCGGTCACAAGAGAGCAATGGGCGACGACGATAGCAAGACCAAGCAGCTTGCGCTGGGAGGCAGTTCGGCGGTGAAGAAAGAAACCTTACCCCCAACGACCTTCCCGCGGCTAGAGGGAGAGGACTATGCTATGTGGGCGATCAAGATGGAGTGCGCCATGGAGGCTCACGAAATCTGGGATGCGATCGATCCTGGAGGCGATGCATATAAGAAGGGAGGTACAGAATATAAGAAGGATCGGCAGGCCATGTCTGCGATCTACTCTGTCATCCCCAATGATGTAGCACGTCATGTATCCGGGAAGAATACAGCAGCAGAAGCTTGGGAGGTGATCAAGGAACTTCACCAAGGGCACAGCCGTGTTCGTGAGGCTCGTCTGCAATCTCTGTTGAGGGATTATGAAAGTATGAAGATGGATGAAAGTGAATCCGTGGATAAATTTGCCATGAGGGTGGTTGAGATCACCAGGTCCATCAAGGACCTTGGAGAGACTTTGACAGATATCGCGATTGTACGTCGCTTCCTCCGTGCTGCAGCACCACGATACATGTAGATTGTCACCTCAATCGAACAGTGCGTGGACCTGAAGACCTTGTCGGTCGCAGAACTCGTCGGGAGATTCAAAGCCCATGATGAGAGGATCAGGTTGAACTTCGGCGATCCGAAGGAAAGTGAAAATTTGTTCCTGACCAAGACGCAGTGGATGGAACTATCAAACAACAAGAAAAACAAGGGGACAGGAGCAAGCGGTAGTGGCAAGAAGGAATATCGGCCTAACCCGAAGAAATCAGAAGAAGAGGTTGAGGCCCCAGCCAAACCAAAGTTATCGGAAGAAAATTAAGTGCCATAACTGTGGGATTTTTGGACACTTTAAATCTGAATGTCGCAAGCCACCAAAGAAGGAAAAAGCTTTCCTAGCAAAGGGAGGTGATGATCAGCCTGAGATGCTGATGGTAGAGATGTGCGAGCTCATGGAAGATGAGCAGATTGAAGAACGTCCAAAGCACATGCTCGTGCCTAAAGAGGTTCAGGTAGAGAAAATACAGAGAAAGCTCACTGGATATGTGACACTTGTAGAGGATAAAGTGCATCTGCAGCAGAAGGAAAAGGTTGAAGCTGGTGGGAATGTCTGGTACTTGGACTCCGGAGCGAGTAATCACATGACCGGCGATATTGATCAATTTTCTGAGTTGAATACTTCAGTTGGAGGCACTGTAAAATTTGGAGATGCCTCGACAGTGCAGATTTGTGGTCGCGGAACCGTGTTATTTGAGACACGCAAGGGAGAACACAAGGTGCTGACAGATGTGTATTTCATCCCGAGACTGAAGAGTAGCATTATAAGTCTCGGCCAACTGGAAGAGCGCGGTTGCAAGATCGTCATTGAGGATGGAATGATGTTGGTGTTTGACCGTCAGCGTACACTACTCGCACGCGTGAAGCGCTCAAGGAATCGCCTCTACATACTGAACCTTGATCGTGCCGACCCAGTTTGTTTGCTCGCTGGTATGCAGGAGGATGCCTGGAGATGGCATGCATGCTACGGTCATCTGAATTTCCGAGCGTTGCATACACTAGGGCAGAAGGAGATGGTACACGGTCTACCAAGAATTGAGCATGTCGAGCAACTTTGTGATGGCTATCTTGTTGGGAAACAGAAGCATAACCCGTTCCCCTATGAGGCAAATTTCAGAGCAAGCAAGCTTATGGACTTGATGCATGGTGATTTGTGTGGACCAATCACACCTGCTACCCCAGCTGGTAATCGATATTTTTTGCTAATTGTCGATGACTATAGCAGGTTCATGTGGATCGTGTTGTTGAAGACCAAAGATCAGGCTTTTGAAGTATTTAGAAAGGTCAAGGTTGCAGCCGAAGTAGAAGCTGAAGCAAAGTTGAAAGCTCTCAGAACGGATAGAGGTGGTGAGTTCAGATCCAAGAGGTTCAATGCCTATTGTGAAGAACATGGCATTAGAAGGTACTTGACGGCTCCCTACACACCGCAGCAAAACGGCGTGGTCGAGAGAAGAAACCAAACGATTGTAGCTATGGCACGGAGCATGTTAAAGAGTAAAAATATGCCCGGAAGATTTTGGGGGGAGGCTATTACCACAGCAGTCTATTTGCTCAATCGAGCGCCCACCAAAAGTGTGATCGGAAAGACTCCGTACGAAGCATGGTGCGGGAGGAAACCTACTGTGGAACACTTGCGCACATTCGGTTGTGTAGCTCATGTAAAAACAGTAGGAGGTCACATTGGAAAGCTAGAAGACCGCAGCACACCGATGGTGTTGCTTGGATATGAGCATGGATCAAAAGCATACCGAGTATATGACCCTCGTACAAGGATGCTAAGAGTAACTCGAGATGTTTTCTTTGAAGAAGCAAAAGCATGGAATTGGGATTCTGCAACTGAACCGGCTCCGCATTCTTCAGGTGATATATTTAAGGTGTTTTATGATCATCATGATGCAGGTCACGACGAGCACAATCATGACCATGGGGACAAAGGGGAAGTACCGAGCACGCCCGTTGTACAAGGCGGTGCTCCGGAGGTTGTGGATTTAGGCTCACCAACAACCCCTTCATCATTCATTGAGAGCGGCAGCAAAAGCCCCAGCGCAGCTGCCACGGCAACAGAAAATGCTGCGATGGCAGGACATCCACCTGAGGCTACAGATCTGACAGAACAAGGTGATGCAAAAGCAGCAAGCGAACCTCGTCGAGGACCGCCAACTCCAGTTCGTCTGCGCTCAATCGATGACATTTATGAAGCCACGAATCCACCAGCAACCAGGGGAAGAGGACGCAACAGAGGTCAGGTTGCGAGTAGAAGAAGTTCATCTGTAGGTTTAAGAGAAGAAATTGCAGAGCTCTGTTTTCTAGGTGTAGAGGAACCTGTATCATTTGAAGAAGCAAACCAGGAAGAAACTTGGAGGAAAGCAATGACAGAGGAGATGGACTCGATCATTGATAACAAAACTTGGTCATTAACCAATCTTCCCGAAGGACACCGAGCTATAGGTCTGAAGTGGGTATTTAAAGAAAAGAAAAATTCAGAGGGATCAGTGATCAAGAACAAGGCTCGCCTGGTCGCGAAAGGATTTGTACAGCAGCAAGGAGTGGACTTTGATGAGGTTTTTGCCCCAGTTGCGAGGATGAAGTCTGTCCGGCTGCTAATTGCAATTGCAGCTCAAAAAGCGTGGACGCTACATCATATGGATGTCAAGTCAGCATTTTTGAATGGTGTGTTAGAGGAGGAAGTTTATGTAAAACAACCTCCAGGTTTCATCAAGGTGGGTAGTGAAGAAAAGGTGTTGAGACTCCACAAAGCTCTATATGGTTTACATCAAGCTCCGAGAGCATGGAACATTAAATTAAATGACACGCTGATATCTCTCGGATTTTAGAGGAGTCCGTTTGAGCATGCTATGTACAAAAGGGGGGAAGAAAAATCTCGCGTAATAGTTGGAGTATACGTGGATGACCTACTGATAACAGGAGAGGATGAGCAAGAATTGGCAAGGTTCAAACAGCAGATGAAGGACTTATTTAAGATGTCCGACCTAGGTTTATTGAGCTACTATCTAGGCATAGAAGTGCATCAAAAACCAGGGAGTATAACGCTATGTCAGGAGGCATACGCGAGAAAGATCCTAGAGATCAGTGGCATGACAGATTGCAATTCTGCTCAAACTCCTATGGAAGTTCGTCTCAAGCTGAGTAAGAGAAGTGAAGCTCCTGAAGTTGACTCAACAAAGTGCCGTAGTATTGTGGGAAGTTTACTGTACCTCGTACATACAAGGCCTGATTTGGCATATCCAGTGGGCATTGTGAGTCGCTTTATGGAGGCCCCGACATCTGAACATCTGGCTGCAGTAAAACACATATTGTGCTATGTGAAAGGAACACTCAATTTTGGGTGTAGCTATGTCAAGAAGAAAGGTGCAAAAGATGAGCAACTCCATGGTTACAATGATAGTGACATGGCGGGAGACGTGGACGATCGGGAGAGCACAACCGGCGTTGCATTTTTCCTTGGACCAAACTTGGTCAGTTGGCTCTCACAGAAGCAGAAGGTTGTAGCTCTTTCTTCTTGTGAGGCTGAATATATAGCAGCAGCGACAGCGGCGTGTCAGGGAGTTTGGCTTGGACGAGTACTTGGTGATCTCCTAGACCAAGAACCAGAGAAGGTGCTATTGAAGATCGACAACAAATCTGCAATTTCCTTGTGCAAGAACCCTGTTCATCATGATAGAAGCAAGCATATAGATACAAGGTATCATTACATAAGGGACTGTGTGGAGGAAGGAAAGGTGGAAGTCGATCATGTATGCACTGAAGATCAGCTAGCTGACATCTTGACTAAATCTCTTGGAAAACAGAAATTTTTGGAGATGAGGAAGAGAATTGGAGTGGCAGCTGTGAAATGATAACACAACATGCTTAGGGGGGTAAATGTTAGGAGTAAGCACATTGTGTTAGGAGTCTGGTTGTAACTGAACTGTTGAAGTATAAAACAGTTTCGGAAGTATCGTGTGCATCTAGGAATCGATCAGATAAGGAGATAGGAGAGTTTAAACCTGCTTATCAGGGTCATGTCGTGTTGGGCAAGTACGTGTGCCGTGTTGGACGTGAATTCGTTGTAAACCCCTATATAAAGCAAAGAATAGGATGGAGGGCGATTGAGCCATCGTTGAATATTTGCTTCTGTAGTTCCTCTTCTCGTGAGTTCTTGTGCAGGTCGTGTACATACAGCAGGAAGCTGATTGATTTGTTCTAACAACGGGCTCCATGCCGAGGCGGGAAGGGGGTGCGAGGACTGGGAGCTGGGTGGAGAGGGATCAGGTCAAGCGAAGGGGCGGAGGCAGTGGTATCGATGCAGGAGACGACCTGGGGCGTGGTATATAAGGCTGCGGGAGAGGACGGGGCAGAGCGCAAGGCATGCAAGGGGCACTGGAAGCTAAGGTGACCGATGGTGTGGCAGAGCCATCAAACAGCTGGATCCCGGCAATCCCGCCTGCGGTGACAGTACGAGAGGCACCGGAAACAACAGCGGTGCAGGTCCCTGGGCTTCCCGTATCTAAAAAGCAGATTAGGCACCGCTCTCGAGGCAGGAGCAACAGTACCCGTGGCAGGATTAGAAAGCAAAGCGTCTATAGGGAGTGGAGCTGCTCAAGGTCAGAGGAGATTGCAGGGCGCCATTTTGGTCAGCCGAAACGTTGCCATGCGGACTGGCAAGATCAAGAGGTCGATCTTCCGCGGATAGGCTACAAGGCAGTTGCGCCAGCAGAGTTAATGAGCTGTCACAGGCAATCAATTGATTGCGCTCGGGCGTGCTGCTGCAAGCAGCAGAGCGCTCAGCGGGAAGATCAGCGCTGCCTCCCCCGAAAACCTGGGCATGCGAAGGGGAAGCAATCAAGCGATCGCTACCCTGATGCCTAGGCGCGGAGCCAGGGCGGGGCCCAAGCAGAGACGGCAGCAAAGAGTTGGCGAGCCAAGCATCATGGCGAGAACAGGACACAAGCGCAGACGCGTGCATGGCAAGCGGACACGCAGACGGGGCCGAACTGGAAAGCGACATCCTCACAGGAATGATGCCGGACCTCCAGCAATCGCGGAGCACGATTTCTTTGGCAATGCACTCATGTGCAACTTGGAAAAGAAAGAGACCGTGCTGACGACGGCTGACCCGGTAGCCGTTGGCGTAGCCTCCGAACCAGTGAACCAGGAGCGAGGCAAAGAACGCAAGGGAGAACGGAGCACCTTCGTTAAGAACGGCGGCCAGCACACCGGCGGGGCGGCAGCGCCCCACCACCGCCTCAACAGTCCCACAGCCATACTTGGCCAGCATGACATCCTCGAAGCGGAGACCAACCATGGAGCCCAACAAGCAACGAGCGAAAACCAGCAGCCAGCGAAGCTAGAGCAGGCTAAAAGCGAGCAAGGCATGCATCAAGGAGGGAGAGGAAGGCATGCATCAAACTGGAGAAGGGGTTGCAGCTCAAACTTACACTAAGAAAGACTTACAGCGAAGATTCGAGACAAATCTGACGAGGAGACAAAGCTATAGGCACTTCGTGAGCTAAACCCTAGTGGTGGCGCGGCGGAGCACTCAGCGGTAGGTGGCTGCCGTGGCTTGGAGCAGTGCACGACAGGAAGGTGGACGCCGTATCCACGCGGAGCACGGCGTATTCTGTGGCCGCCGGCGCCGGATCGGCGGACGACGGGAGTGCACACGCCTCCTAGCAGCTCAAGCGCACATCCTCACTCAAATCGTTTTTACCTGCATTGTACTCATTTCCTCCTCAAGCCCTACTTCTACTTGTGTGCACTCTTATTTCTGAGCTCCTTCTGGTAGCTCGCTAGAATTTTTGTTGCGAGCGTTTGGAACACGAAACTTTTACTGAAAGCAGCTCAGCTAAACGTGTCGAGGCAGAGCCGGGTATCAATTACCTGGAAAGTGAGAGGAAGCACGTCATGCAAAAGTTGACTTGGCTCCATGTGATTGAAATTAGGCTCCATGTGATTGAAATTAATGAAGGTAGCTGGACAGCCCCCATGCATCCTCTTCATGGGTAGTAGTTATGTGCATGAATACTAACGTGTATACTATGTTGGATGCGGCGGCTATGTCTGTCCGGCCACCCGACTGATCCCTGCGCCTTTGACTTGGGCCTCACCTCTGCTGCACCTGCCGTCTCAACAGCACACATGCCACGGCTTTTGATTGGTTGCTTAAACTTTTTTTTACTGTATTGGTTGGTGAAACTTGATACTCCGGCATGCTCTCCATTGACAGAAGAAAACAATGCTTTGGATTTAATTGTAAGTGATCTCACATGACGCTCTCTCATAAGGTTTTCTAGAACAAATAAAATCACGGTTATACGTTGGCTACATTTCATGCATCCGCAAAATCTCATCCAAAATATAGCCATTTGTAGACTGCACAACAAAAGGAAAGACAAGGGTTGCGTGAATAATACATGTTTTTTTGCGGGAAAATAATACATGGTATTATTCATTAAGAAAAGAAAATGTGTCATCAAAGAAGCCCGGGGGCCGATCGCGGTGGCGGAGGACATCGCCTCTCTCCCGCGGCTCTGGGGTTATGCGGGGCCCCAAATCGTGTGGAGGAGCGCCAGATCCAATCGGCACGACGATTGGTTGTGGCGCGACGGCGTCGGAGACGGCGCGGGCTGGTGGCGCGGCGGCCTGCCCTATTCAAGTGGCGGCGGCTCTGCGGTCGGCGGCGGCACGCCATTTGCCTTTGGATCGGCGACGGCTGCGTTGAGGGCTTGGTGGTTGCGTCGGTGGCACCTCCGGTTAGATATGTTCTGACTGGTGCAGCCGGAGGTGGTGGTCATCTCTTCCGTCAGAGGTGGTCGGCCTGCGACTGGGTGGTCGGATCTTGAGATTCGTCATCTAGTCCCGGCTATGAGTCGGGGAGACATAGTTGCCAGTGAAAACCGAGCCGTTGGCGGGCGATGGCGCCGTTTTGCACCGTTACCTTGATGAACGCATCGTCGTATAATTATTGTTGACCCACTCGTGCTGCTTCGGAGGAAACCCTAGGATCTGGTCCTCCAGATCAGACGATGGCGGTACTACTGTGTCGTTTCTTTCTTGGGAGCATCGTTTGTGGAGCAGTGCTGGAAAACAGAGGCATGAGGTGGAGCGGCTTCGTCTTGCACGGAGCTTCGGTGGAGCTGTCAAGTCATGCCTGGCCGACAGGTGCTACGTTGAGTCATGCCTGGTTGGCAGGTGCTACGCACGACAGATCTTTCAGAGTCTTCGCGTTTGGACGGACGAGCGCAGGGCGGTGCCACCGTGGTGGCGTCCATGGATGTTCGGACTGGTAAGAATGATGCAGATCTCTCTTCCGAAGATGGGTCAGTGGTCCGATGATGATGGCGGCTTTTAAAACATGTGCATGCATGTGGCGCTTTAGGTAGGCTGCACCTGCTGTTGGGCCCGATACATTATGTGGATGGATCGGCGACGACACCGGTTCTAAATATGGGGAGTAAGAGCACTCCACATTATCAAGTTTGTAGATGTGAGATGGTGGCTTCGGATGGATTGATGTATGGTCTTGTGAGACTTTTATCGAATAATTAATAAAGATGGATGCATGCATCAACTGATGTAAAGGCCGGCGTTTAACCTCCTTTAAAAAAAGAACTCATTCCTGTCCTTCGCATAAGAACATGTACACATCGTAAGATAAAATATAAATAGAGATCACTTAAAAGAAATATTTTTCTCTAAGAAAAACCGGAGCTTTGCATTCGATAAAGAAGAAGAGAGTTGTCTGGTTAATTTCAAAAAAAAAAAATCAATTACAGATAAAACCATGGAACGGAAAAACACACTAGAGCTCCTAGATAGCGTACAGACCGTCAGTAAGGTGCATACAAAATCAAGATGCATCCGTCTGAACCAGTGACAATGCACAAACTACCAGGTCTTCACGCCATGAGCCGCCTATCTTAATAGTATCTATGAACTTGTCACCTATCTCATTCTCGTCCCATCATATGCATGCATGGCCGGCAAGGCTTCCCAATGATTCGTGCATGAGAGGCACACCACGCGACTCCGTGCCGACATGCAGCATGGGAAGCAAGAGGCCGGTTTCTTTTTTGTTTGGAGACCGGTTAATTTCTTCGTAGCATCAAACATGAACGCACGCACTTTAACAACTCAACATCATTGGAGTAGGACAGATCAACGACTGATGACTTTGGAAATCACTGTCTAAATTAACAACGCAGCATGTTCATCTATTAGATAATACCCCGCACGTTAAGACGTGAATCGGTTCTAATATATTTTCATGACATTTGATTATTTTGACCATGATATTTGGATGAATAATATGACAACTAAAACTAAGAATATACACCCTCCGTAAAGAAATATAAAAGCGTTTAGTTCACTAAAGTAGTGATCTAAACAATCTTATATTTGTTTATTGCGGGAGTACATGATTTCTTATATTTAATCATTGATGAGGTAGACCATTTCTCATCCATGTTTACATGTTGAGGTGGGTCTTTTGCATGCATATTTATATGATGAGGTTGTGCACTATTTTGGAAGGTGGCGATCTCGACATCAACCCCGGACCTGTGGTCCAACCTTATCGGTGTTTTTTTTTTCAAGTCTTCTTTAGTGTCTTCAAGTTTGTTTTGAGACAACAAAGCGGCAGTGTTGCCCCAGTATAGGCATAATGTTCTCTCCATCCTATCCCCATTCCTTGGTGTGTTTTATGTCGGAGGAGAGCGCGTGGAGCTGTATCTCCGAAGGGTCTTCCGGTATCCAGTCGGTTTAGGTTTCTTGTGGATCCATTTGGATTCAGCCGGCTTTCATGGTCTTCAAAGTTTCTACATACACTTATCGGCATTTTTCTTTTCTTTCTCTGGATTGGCGATTTGCTTCGCAGATTGCGATCGCCAGCGTCTCTTGATCTGCATCAACGACTTTTTGGCCGCTACTTCTACAAGCTCTTGGGTTTCAAAAAATTTGCTTCACCGAGATGGAGGCATAGAGGTGGCATGAAGCTATGCTCACGGCGCACCATCGATGGATGCACGGGGAAGAAGACTTAGGCACCCCAAGATTTTAAATGTATTTTGATTTTTACGGGTATGTTTGTAAGGACACGTGATAAGTCGTATATGGCCTCCGACCTTTTCGCATTTTTTTAACCTCAAACGCTGATGAATCTTCAGCATGTTGTTGAGAGAGTTTTGTGTGAAGAGGAAGGGGAAACGTGGAGAACTGGAGATTAGTTAACGATGGCCGACCAATATAACCGAAATATATGTATCTGAGGCTAGTTATAGTGGGAGTAACTTAGATAGTAACACAGCGCATTTTGAGAATTTTTTTTCTTATGTGGCAAGTAGTTAATGAGAAATAGTAACATAATATGTTACTGTAACATAACGCTTCACAAGACAACATGAGACTACAAGCTATTAAATGAAGTCACATATGGTACTACTACTATGTTACTTTGCACTATGAAGATAGTAATTTAGACTAATGTTATATGCATGACACTAGTCTAAGTTACTTCCCACTGTGACCAGCCTGATAGGAGCCCAGCGAACCGGCCAAAGGGAGAACTAGTAGTTAGTGGTAGATTGACTCTCTTAATCTGCATCTGTCAACTTTCACACATCTCATTCAGTCATTCTCATCCCATCATGATCGAGTACTGTATGCATGATCGAGTACTGTAAACAAACCATGGCTGGCTGGAATGGCTTATCAATGATTATTTATGCATGAGAGGCACACCACGCGGCTCCGTCCGTAGACCAAGAAGTATGGGAAGCACAAAGGTTTCTTTGTCTCATTAAACGCTTACGTATGGCTTACTATTAATCAACATGATTGAGGTGCTCCTACTTATCGTCTTAGGAAATCACAACGGCGACTTTTGGAGATCATGGTCCAAATCTGTGGAGCTACAATGCATAGCGAATCTAGGATGAATTTAAAGGACAGGCTCAACTTGAGTACACAGGCTGAAACTGAGTTATGATGGGCTGAAACTGCGCTGAGATGGGCTGGGATAGGCTGGATTTTAATTTCGGAGGGCAGGCTTGAGCCCATCCAAGCCTGCCCCTTGGATTCGCCGCTGCATAGTACACAGCATATTGGCTAGTCATAGTGGAGTAACATAGCGCACTTGGAGAAAATTATGCTTATATGGCAAGTAATTAATGAGAGGTGGTAACATAACGCTTTCCAAGACAAGATGAGTCTACGAGCTAATAAATGAAGCCATCTATGATACTACTAGTATGTTACTTTGCATAGTGGGGAGTAACTTATACTAGTGTCATGCATATGACACTAGTCTAAGTTACTATCTTCATAGTGCAAAGTAATATAGTAGTAGTGTCATAGAGGACTTTATTAATTAGCTTGTAGACTCATCTTGTCTTGGAAAACGCTATGTTACAGTAACATATTATGTTACCATTTCTCATTAACTACATGTCACACAAGCAAAAATTTCTGGGAATGCGTTATATTACTTGCTAAATTACTCCCACTATGACTAGCCTGAGTACCATCAGTATGGAGCTGTGCGTAAAGGAAAAGGATATTCGTAGTACTCTCAAAACGCTATTATGTGACGACAACGCACATGTGTACACTACGTAACCAAAGTATTACATTTTAGGCATGTGTATACTTTGTCCTTTACTCCTGTATACTTTTTTTGCAGGTTTACTCACCTGTATACTCCGTAGTGCTAATTAATGTACACATTACGCACGATGACTTATGTTAGCTTTTTATACGATACGGGTAATTAAAGACCACGTGCGGCCTAATTTAGATTCATTGCTGCCAACATGGGCTTTATCGTCTTTGGCATTTGTCCTAGCTAGTATGAGATTTAGATTGGAAAAATAATGCTCCCCACCTTCTACTATGATTCAGGAGAGGTCACCATATTTCAACGAAGGAGAGAGGATCAACCACGTATACAATGTCGTCCCAGTCCCACCTTGCTTGCCGTTGTAGGTTTCAGCTAAACTCAGGAACTAGGTACTCCCATTGCTTGGGTTTAATTTGAGCACGGTGTAGTAGGCAAAATGCTGAGGTGGTATACTCAGCAGAATAAAAGAGGGAGAGATGAATGTTAGGACTTCATATACCGATATTAGCTCGTTTTTCTATGCAGTGTATCTCCCACTTCTTCACTCATGCAAATATGATCCCTAAACTAGTTAAATGTAGTCCTCCCTCCTTTTCAATTTACTAGGCTCGGCTTGCAAATTATATCAATCAAGGAGGGCCTACTGAAGTGTTAGACACATATTAATGCTACATGCATGTGGCCCCCTCATGTAGTGGTTTATTCTACATTGAGAATGCGAATTTGACAGAATTTAATGTGGACCTAGCTATATTTGCATGTTCCCAAGACAGTGAGACTTACAAATTTGAAATTTATGATTTTAGTGATAGGCCCTCTAAACTGGAGGCGTTCACCTAGACATACTCTCTCCGTCCATGAATAAAGAGCCCCCTTTGGTTCATAGGAATGGATTTCTATTCCTACATATGATTGATTCCTATCCTCCATATTTCATAGAAAAATAAAAATGAGTGTAGACTCAATGGAAAAATTCCTTTGGTGTGAACCAAATGACATTTCGTTTCCAATTCCTACGCATAGGATTTGAGATACATGTCATCTCATTTCCTACAAATTTCCTATTCCTACGATAATCCTATCCTATGAACCGAAAGAAACCTAAGTGTATGTTTGACATTCAAAATTTGTCCACAAAAAATTGTACTCTATCTTCCCAATGCATTTTAAAGTAAAAAAATATTTTTTGCTTATCACATGGTAATCAACACCAAATACATTTAACACATGGTCTTCTCACTTTCTACATGCACTTAACTCATTGGATGTGAGGTAATTAACGAGGAGAGAGATGGTGGCCTGCTCCTTCCCAATGCCTTTTTTACCCCACTTCATTAAAAAATATGTATACACTTTATTCGTGGATGGAGGGAGCATGCTCTAATCTCCCATTTGATCTCCACTGCTTTATTGGAAGGGAATAGACGCTTTATTGGAAGGGAATAGACGCATTTTGATCTTGAGGTGGACTTGGACACTTGCTCCCACATCTAGCATGTGCACAATCCGTGGCGGGATAGCAAAGCTAGATACTCCCTTCATTCACAAAAATGTGGCATTTTAGATACTAGCAAGGTGTTAAAATGTAACGCCAGTGTAACACCCCCAGTGTCATACTACAGTGACCTCACCCTAATGGTGCCATGTCATCATGTTTAACTAAGCCAAATTGCAACTTGATTAAAATCAAAGGCATTTTCAAATTTAAAATAAAGCCAAATAAAATATTTCTTCAAACTGAAAAAATAAAATGTTCGAGGTGTTGCAAGTATTCACTAAGTAATTTTCATGTATAAACCAGAATCTTTTGGATTTCTAAAATGCCCTTAACCTATTTAAAATAGGGCTAGCAGCATTAAATATTCGCACATAAATTCAAAACTAAATTTGAACAGCTCCTTTTGGCCCCAAACCTTTTGTGCCAGCCTAGAACGCAGCCAAGTATTCTTTTGGTAAATATCACATCTAACAAAAATTAAATGGTATCCAAATTAATTGCAAAGCAATAGCTTTTTAAAATTACAGATAGATTTTTTTAAGGAATCAAAATTACAGATAGATTAAAGAGAAAAGCACACACTGTGCACCTAAAGCCTAGTGCTACAGTGTGAAGCCCAACACTTGACTGTACCAGGCCCAGCCCACCTAGCCGGCCTTTTCTTCCACCTCCCGACAAGGCAGGAGGCAGAGGCGCCATGGCCGTCTACGGACGAGATGCCTCACGTGGCGTGAATCCCTCGGTCCTGGTGCTAGGTTAAGATCACCCCGAACCCCAGGGACAACCCTAGCCCTCTCTGTTCTCCTTCCCTGCGCCGCCTCACTCCCGCACACACACGACACACCCATACTCACGCGGACAGGGATCAGGTGACATGCACCTTTGCATGTCACCGTGTGACTTGCGGCCCAAATTCATATTTAAACATTGTAAAAAAAATCATGCATGTTCATAGCACATATTAAAATAATCCTTAAAAAATTCAGATCAAAATTAGAAACAGACACCAAGAAGCAAAAAAGAGAAACTCATATGTGAATAGTATACAGAGAACCATTCGCAACTATTCATAACAGATTTCTCTTTTTTGCTTCTTGATGTATATTTCGAATTTTGATCTGAATTTTTTAAGGATTATTTTAATATGTGCTATGAACATGCATGATTTTTTTCAGATTTTTTTACAATGTTTAAATATAAATTTAGGCCGTAAGTCACAAGGTGACATGCGAAGATGCATGTCACCTGATCCCTGTCCTGCTCACGCAGGGCGGTGCCCCGCCTCGTGCGCCTCCTACCTCCCGCCGGTGACCTCGCCAGCCTCCTCCTTGCCTGCGCGCCTAACCGTGTCGGGGCCAGGGTCGCAGCCCTGGCGCCCGTCGCCCGTCGCCCGTCTCGCCCGCCTCTTATCACACTGGTCCGGATGGGGGGGCCTCAACGCCGTCACCATTGACCTCCTTCCCCAGATGCATCCGCCCCGTCAACCGCCGTCGATCCGCTGCATCCGCACCTCCGTCGAGCTCGTCATTCCGCATCGATGTGAGCTCCTCCACTTCACCGTTTATTCCCGAGCTCGGATTCGAGCTCGAGCACCCTCACTGCCGCTCCGTAACTGTTGACGCCGACGGTTCCAAAGCTTCGCGCGCCCGTACGCTTTTTTTTTCCCGCACCGCAAGCCGCCGGCCACGCCAGTCTACGCGTGCTGCGCTGTGCGCTCCCACGCGCGCGCGAGGCCACGGCCCCGCTGGCCCGCTTGCTCCTCCCCGTGTTCGCGCCTCCGTCGCGCTCGTCGTCGCCGCTGCGCTACTGCTCCTGTCGCTGCTGTGTTGTTGTCAGCTGCTGGTGCCCTCGCCCGCGCGTGTGTGCCTGGCCGCCCATGGGCGCCATCCCAGTGTGCCGCCGCTGCTCGTACTTCCTGCTACTGCCCCGCTGCTCGCCCCTGCGGCTTTTGCTGATGCCTGCTGCTACTCTTGTGGCCGTGCTACTGCTCCTGTGTGCCACTAGCTGCTCTCTAGGTGCTGCATTGTGGTACTACTGCTCGTGCTTAGCTACTGCTGTTGGTGCTGCTTCTATTCCGCCTGCTATTGCTGTTGTTGGCCACGACCATGTCCATGGCCGTGTGCGTTTTGAGTGTGTGTGTGCACAGCCAAGTGCTCGCATGTGTCTTTGGCAGATGGGGCTAATCCCCAATTAAAACAAACCCCTTTTTGTTAGACTATTTTATAATAGGTTTAGTTTTACTTGTACCTTATGACATATGGGCCCCACCCCTAATAACGTTTAATAAAAAAAGTAAAAAAAGAAAATGAATTTAATAAAAACATAATAATTAATTAATTAGCTAAGTCAATTAATATTTTTTACTAAACTAATTACATTTAGTTAACACAATCAAGTAATTAGACTAATTAGCTTTGTTTAATTAAACCTGTGACAGTGATGAATCGGTCCCACCTGCTAGGGTTGACCTAGTCAACCTTTGGTCCTGCTGACATCATGTTGATGTCACGCTGACACCATAAATTTTCTAAATTATTTAAATCTAGTAATACCAAAATTGAATTAAAGCTTTGGAAAATTAATATAAAATAATTCGTAACTCGGATGAATATACTTTTTCCATGAAAGTTGCTCAGAACGATGAGACGAACCCGGATACGCAGCCCGTTCGTCCGCCACGCCTCCTTAGCATAGCGAACAAGTAACTTTCCCCCTTCGGTTCATCTGTCCGAAAACGCGAAACACCGGGAATATTTTTCCGAATGTTTCCCACCTTCACCGGTACCACCTCATACCGCGTTAGGGCACCCCTAGCACCGCTACTTGTCAGGTCATGCATCGCTTTGCATATGTTTGCTTAATATTTATTGTTTCTTCCCCCTCTTCTCTCGCTAGACACCGAGACCGACGCCGCTGCTACCCAGTACGACTACGGTGTTGACGACCCCTCTCTCTTGCCAGAGCAACCAGGCAAGCCCTTCCTTTGATCACCTGATATCGCCCACTCTTCTCTCTACTGCTTGCATTAGAGTAGTGTAGCATGTTACTGCTTTCCGTTAATCCTATTCTGATGCATAGCCTGTCATTGTTGCTACAACTGTTGATACCTTACCTACAATCCTAAATGCTTAGTATAGGATGCAAGTTTATCATCAGTGACCCTACATTCTTGTCTGTCTGCCGTGCTATACTATCGGGCCGTGATCACTGGGGAGGTGATCACGGGTATATACTTACATATATACATACTATACAGGTGGTGACTAAAGTCGGGTCGGCTCGTTGAGTACCCGCAAGTGATACTGATGTGGGGGCTGAAGAGGCAGGTGGCTCCATCCAGGTAGTGGTGGGCCTGAGTTCCTGACGGCCCTCGACTGTTACTTTGAGGCGGAGCGACATGGCAGGTTGAGACCACCTAGGAGAGAGGTGGGCCTGGCCCTGGTCGGCGTTCGCGGTTACTTCAAGATAACACGCTTAACGAGATCTTGGTATTTGATCTGAGTCTGGCTACTGGCCTATACGCACTAACCAACTACGTGGGAACAGTTATGGGCACTCGACGTCGTGGTATCAGCCGAAGCCTTCATGACGTCAGTGACTGAGCGGCGCGCGCCGGGTTGGACCGTGTAACGTAACTTTCTTTGTAATGGAGGTTGCTAGGTCTGCTCTCCGGCCGCCCACGCAACATGCAGGTGTGCAATGGGCGATGGGCCCAGACCCCTGCGCCATAGGATTTAGACCGGCGTGTTGACCTTTCTGTTGTGCCTAGGTGGGGGTGCGACCTGTTGATCTTCCGAGGCCGGGCATGACCCAGGAAAGTGTGTCCGGACAAAGGGGATCGAGCGTGTTGGGAAATGTGGTGCACCCCTTCAGGGAAGTTAATCTATTCGAATAGTCGCGATCTTCGGTAACATGACGACTT
>NW_024116333.1:0-7584 GCF_003073215.2 Triticum urartu | reverse complement strand
GCGCTGTACGCCGGACCTGGCGTGCCACCCCAACCCTCTTGGGATCAGGCGGCGGTCTACTCCGCCATGAACCAGATGTCTCTCCAGCAGCCCGGCAGCGGCAACGGCGACTGGATCTTTGATTCCGGTGGCTCCTCCCACGTCATTGGTAATGTAGGTAACCTCGCCACTTCTCGTCCTGTCTCAAAACAACATGCTCCCATCATCGTTGGCGACGGCACTCGTCTGCCTGTAGTTGCCACCGGCACCGCCTCCATCCCCACATCCTCTCGCCCCTTGCTGCTTCATAACGTTCTCGTAGCACCTGATATTGTTCAAAACCTACTCTCTGTCCGTCAACTATCCACTGATAATAATGTATCCGTTGAGTTTGACCCCCTCGGCTTTTCTGTGAAGGATCTAGCCACACGGACCCCCCTCATGAGGCGCACTAGTTTCGGGCCTCTCTACCGCAGCGGCGCATCCAGCTCTTCGGCGTTCTACACCAACTCCGGCGACCTGTGGCATCGCCGTTTGGGGCACCCCGGCAGTGCCTCTCTTTCCCGTTTAGCACACCATTTTCTTCCCGATTGTAATAAACTCCCTGCCGCCTCTGGATCATGTGAGGCGTGCCAATTAGGGAAGCAGTCGCGTCTGCCTTTTTCTTCTTCTACTCTATTACTAGTTTTCCTTTTCAGCTTGTACACTGTGATCTTTGGACGTCTCCCGTCCCTAGTTGCTCTGGCTACAAATATTACTTAATAATAATGGATGATTTTTCCCACTTCGCATGGACTTTTCCCCTTCGTGCCAAATCCGAGGCCACTGACGTTCTCAAACGTTTCTTTCGCTTCGTACTCACACAATTCCATGTCTATATCCAGAGCGTCCAGTGCGATAACGGCGGCGAGTTTCTTAACATCTCTCTCCGCTCTTTTCTAGGTGAACATGGCACTGCCCTACGCCTCTCCTACCCGCACACATCACCACAAAACGGGAAAGCTGAGCGCGCCATTCGCTCCACAAACGACATACTTTGCACACTTCTTGTCCAAGCCAGCACGCCCCCAAAATTCTGGGTGGAAGCCCTTCATACTTCCACATACCTCCTCAATATACGACCCTCCCGAGCCATCAACCACAACACCCCATACTTCATGCTTTACGGTACTCACCCCAACTACAACCACATTCGCACATTTGGCTGTTTGTGCTACCCCAATCTCTACGCCACCACTCCCCACAAACTTTCCGCACGCTCCACACCCTGCGTTCTCCTCGGCCTACCCCTCGAGCACAAAGGATACCGGTGCCTCGACATCTCCACACGTAAAGTTATCACCTCCCGGCACGTGATTTTCAACGAGCATATTTTTCCCTTCGCCACAGAAAATCCCACTGCCCCCAGCCCCGTATCCACCTCGGGATCCCTCCCACCTACCTGGTCCGATCCGACAGGATCCCCACCGCTGCGCTCACTCCCGCTGGCCCACCACTCACTGCCACCACTCCGGTCCCAACTCCCGAACCCCCCAGTCGGCAGCTAGCTCGCCATGCAGCCAATCGCCTGCCCGCTCACCATGCAGCCAATCCGCGACATCCTCGCCATGCACGTCGCCCCGCGCTCTCGCCCCGCCTCTGGCTGCCTCCCCACCAACCTCCCCGCCTCCCCACCCTCTCCCTCCACGCGCGGTGCCCGTCCTACCACCCAAAAACAGCCACCCCATGCGCACACGAGCCAAAGCCGGTTTCCTCCAACCAAAATCCCTCTTCACTCTCGCAGCCACCACCGATCGCATCTCTCCTCTCCCTTCCTCCTACAAACACGCCCTCAAAGACCCAAACTGGTACAACGCGATGCTTGAGGAGTATACTGCTTTGTTACAAAACGAGACTTGGTCGTTGGTTTCTCCCCCTGCAGGTGTCAACGTGGTGACGGGGAAATGGATCTTTCGCCACAAGCTGAACCCCGACGGCTCCCTCACTCGGTACAAGGCGTGGTGGGTCCTGCATGGCTTCACTCAACAACACGGCGTCGACTTCGAGGAGACCTTCAGCCCCGTCGTCAAGCCGGCGACCATCTGTGTCGTCCTCAGCCTCGCCATCTCCGCCGGCTGGGCCATCCATTAGCTGGATGTGAAGTTTGAGCAAATTAATAGACAAAATATCAGTATGGACCCGAGTGTATTATATTATATTTTTCATGGTTGGTGTTACATACGTTATCACCTACTATATCCCAGCCCATGATGTAGGTAGTAGTTAGACGGACAAAGTTAGGAGTTAGACTTCAAACCATTGCATGGTTCATGATAATCGACATGTTAATTTGTCACGTTCAACCCGCAAACACACTGGAGTACTACTACAGTAGCAGCATGGACCGGTCATGTTGATTCATTTCTAGACCGCGTCAAAGATGAATAAAAATACAACTCTCCTGCTACGATCTGGTCCCAGGTTGCATTGAACTAGTCGCAGCTAACCTTGAAAAGGTTAACCAACCAATTCTCCCCGCTTGTACCCCAGTCACTGAATTATCCTTCAATGCATTGGGTAAGAGGTTCTCTGTAAATTTGTACTCCTGCATAATTTAGGGCTTGTTTGGTTCCAAATAAGTCACCAACTTATAAGTCGAAAAGTGAAAAAAATGACTTATTTTGCCAAACAGACCCGACTTATAAGTCACCCCAACTTATAAGTCATAAGTTGCTCCACCCCAACTTAAAACTTATAAGTCACCCCATTTTGTGTGGGTCCCACCATCTGCATGATGTTGATTGGTGTGGAAAGGTGTGTCAGGTGACTTATAAGTCAGGTGACAACCAAACAGGCGTGACTTATAAGTCACTAGTTTTAAGTCACCTGACTTATAAGTCGGGTGACTTATTGAAACCAAACAGGCCCTTATCCTTCCACTGTTCATCACTAGGTACTTCTTGACCTACTGAGGAAATTTTCATCCAAACAGGTCAAAAGAGAAATAAAACGGTATTCAAATGGGTGGCACAAATGCCACCAACCCAACACCGAGCATACATGAAACGTCACCTGTAACTAGATACAACCGAGACTAGAGCCACACCACCTTGAGAAATCACCGGACACCGAAGTATCGAACACGCCAAGTCGTCTCTGAAGGGGGCAACTCGCCATTGAGACCACCCCTCGCTTCGTGCCGTGGAGCACCGATCCTGCCATGAGATAGCAAGGATCAAGAACCGATACCACGGGGACACGTGCACATGTCCACCTACTTTGATAGATGGATGATTAGTCCTTGTATTATACAGCTCACCAAACATCCCCCATGAGGAAACATGTTACTATTTAATTTTGCATGTTCTTTGCTTCGTGTTGTTTGTCAAGGACACACTAGCTTATGCATTATCCAAACAGTCAGGAAATCGGTATTGGTGAATTTTTGTACTATTCTGATGTTCATCAGTACTTGTTGACCTACCCCTTTCCGGTTTATAGGGTTTATCTCAAAATTTTAGTTTTCCGTTTATAAGACTCCGTTTAGTTGTTCTCCATCACATGTTCAAATTCTAAGGTACATTAAATCATTGCATGCAAGTATTAAGAGAAAATTGACCAATGCATGTACTTTATGCATGCATGCATTGCAAGTAAGGCTAGTCATAGTGGGAGTAACTTAGGTAGTAACATAGCGCACTTCAAGAAAATTTTGCTTATGTGGCATGTAGTTAATAAGGAGAGAGGTGCTTAGAGTAACATAAATGTTACCGTAACATAGCACTTCCCGAAAAAGGATGAGTCTGCAAGCTAATAAATGAAGACATCTATGACACTACTACTTTGTTACTTTGCACTATGAAGGTAGTAACTTAGACTAGTGCCATATGTATGACACTACTCCCTCCTTCCATCTATATAGGGCCTAATGTGTTTTTTAAGATCGCCTTTGACTATTGACAAGATTAATAGTACATGACATGCACAATGTGAAAATTATATCATTGAAAGCTCCTTTCACATACGAATTTAACGGTGTGCTTTGTGTAAGTTGCATGTCATATATTATTGCTCTAATATTTGGTCAAAGTTAGCCTCGAAAAACGCATTAGGCCCTATATAGATGGAAAGAGGGAGTAGTATAAGTTACTCTCCACTATGATCAGCCTAATGCATTGTTAAACACAATTTTTTGAAAAAAAAAACAAACGCATTAATTGAGTGTTTTTGCAGTAGTATAAAAATTATTCCACCACTCACGCATTAATTGAGTACTAGGCGACTCAATTTGAACCAGGGCAAGCAAGCAAAAGTAGGTACGGTAGTATTAATCCTTGCATTATTATTTAGCTGACCAAACACCTCCCATCAGAAAATATATTATGTGCTTCTCATTGGTTGTCAAGGACACGCTAGCTTTTCTGCATTATCCAGAAAAAGATGAAAATTAATAAATAACCTGTGTTGGTAAATCTTCAGAGTGCCCCTACTCTTTTTTTCCTCCTAATGTTCAGTACTTGTTGACCTACTGGAGCTGGACGACTCGCCTGAGAGTCTTACTTGTCCACACTTGTCTGGCCAAAATCTCCAACTAATCAGAATATAGGCTGAAAAATCATAAATAAAAACCCAGTCCAACCTTAGTAATAACCCATGTTGGTGAATCCAGAGTATTTATGATAAACATAGGACCCCTTTTGCCTGGGGGATGGTATTTGCGAATGTTTTTTATGACAAATCCTTCATAGCACACACGGTAATTTCTTTAGAAAAACATGGCAAGCCTGTCAAACAAAATGATTTTGCTGTGAAGATTGTTGCGTTCGCTTGAAGGAATTGTCATATTGCTGCAATATAAAATGCCACGAAAAACGTTCGTTCTGCCATATCTCCGTAAATATATTAGCAGTACTGCAAAAAGTAGTACTAGAGTGTTGGTGGATCTTTAATTAACTAACTAACTAGTGTGCTGTTCTAAAAAAAAAAAACTATGTGCTGCTGCTACTTTACTGCATTACTTTGACTATGGCGCTCACCTCCGGTTTCGCTGGAAAAGCAGGTTGTGGTTGGGAAGCACAAGCGTGTTGCCCTTGCTAATTACGTGCACTCAATAGCGAGCCAGCCACCCCTGTCCTGTTTGTGTAGCTCGGAGACTTAAAAATTCCCTAGTCCCTAAAAAGTCTCTCCCTGTTTGTTTTTAAAGATTAAAAAGTCTCTAGATCCTTCATAGAGGTTATTAAATAACCATCTTGCCCCTAGTATATAAAAAAATAACAATTAAACAACACCATAAGGTAGTGGGTCAATGGGTGCATGGAGGGGCATTGTTGGAAAAGTCCAAAAAAGTCTTAAAAAGACTCTTCTTGAGATTCTTCTTCATTTAGTCACAAATGCCTAATTTAGTCCCTAAAAAATCTCTACCGTTTGGTAAAAAAACAAACACCCCCTTCGCCACCCTCAACACCTTGCTGGCCGGCCCTGCGCGTGTATAAGTAGTGGGTGCCGGAGCACACAAGCCTCACACACCAAGCACACGCCTCTCTTCCTCCTCCATCTCTCATTCCCTGGTCTCTGTCCTCTCCTCCCGAGCTTCACAGTTCACACACACACAAAACCAAGGCAAGATGGTGGGCACGCTGGATGAGGGGAAGATCATCGAGTACTTCAGGAACAAGAGCGTCCTCATCACCGGAGCCACGGGCTTCCTTGGCAAGAGTAAGTAGGCATGCTGATGATGATCTATGCATGTCTTGCTATTTTCTGAGGAACAGTTCATGCATCCATCCTGAGAGTCCTTGGTGTTGCATTGTGTGCTCATTCGTCGACCTGTGCAGTAATGGTGGAGAAGATCCTGAGGGTCCAGCCGGACGTGAAGAGGATCTACCTGCCGGTGCGGGCGGCCGACGCCGCGGCGGCGAGGCGCCGGGTGGAGACCGAGGTGCGTGCCTGTCTGCCCGTCCATCATGCCCCATCATCATGTTGATCCTTGCACCCCCTCCCTCAATCTCTCTCTCAGTACTCCTCTCAATACTCCTCTGTTCTAGAGATTAGAGTAGTAGACAAGGATACATGCCGGTAGCATGGTTCTTGGTAAGATCATGCTGCAAGGAACACATGCGAGTTCTCTCTCAGACAGAGAAGCCCCCAAGCTGCTCCCCTGTGTCTCTTCATTCTGTTTCATACTTACAACTCTCTTTTTTTCCCATTTATAATTAATACTGTACTATAATACTAGTAACATTATGTGGCGCATCGGAACAAAACATGCATAGATATCACAAATTCATCACAGAATCATAGATAGTCCAGCTGCCCGCTGCTACTATCTGTGATGCAAACATGAACATGTGTAGAATAATTATCTTATAGGTATAAACCGGGATTAGATAGGGCTAGCCTGCCGAACATTCGGGTCGGTCACATGCCATTTTTTCTTCTCTTTCTGAGGTTGAGAGTCACATGTCATACTCTGCATGAGAGGTGGCCATGAATAATCTCAGCTGTACACCGCTCATTCTTCTCTAGATACTAGGTAAATGCACAAATATTCTGCCAGCTTTTGGTATGCCAGGATTAATTTGAACAAGAAACCAGACACTAGTAGGAGTATGGTTGGCAAAAATTTCAACATTTTCATTCATGCCCGGTCTTGGAAACCGGAAACCTGGGGAAAACCCGCGGCAGGATGATAAATAAACCGGCGGCGAAGTAGCGGAGCTGAGTGTATTCCTAGGAGTCGTATGAGGAGTTATTGTGTGGGTAGGCCGGTAGGTTTGGTCAGGTCGACTCGACTCAGAAGTTTTCAATGGCCTCTGCCGCATGCAGTGCACAACTGGTACTGCACCACCACCTAGCTAGCCGGCCAGTGTGCAGCCTGCATGCATGCATGGCTGGCTGGCTGGTGCTTGGAAATGACGAGGGCAGGGCACCATCTGGCACTGGCACCACTTACTACAGCTTCGTCAACTTGAGAATTCAGAATTCAGAGTGCACTGCAAGTCTGCAATAATGTTTTGGTTGCCTGATTGCATCAAATTCTAACTAAACCTAGCATGTTCAACAATAAACATAAATAAATGCAATAATATTTTGGTTACCTAATTACGTTCTATTATTGCGTCTGCAAAAAAGAAAAGAGTGTAATCTACTCTAGCTGGTGTAGTTATTGAGTAGTGCCAAGAAGATCCAGAGCAGAGACAATGGGCAGTACGCTTGGTCCTCCACCTTACTCCTACTCCATCTAGCAAGCCGGAAAAACACGCTTCCAGTACGCCTGGCCCCTCTTCATTTCTTCATATGCATTCACTGATCCTTCATTGTATAGGTGTGGGCAATTTACAGTTGCAGACAGTTGCACGGGTCGATTGTCCTGCCCTGCAGAAGCAATTTATAGTTTTTACCAAAAGTTACCGAGATACCATGCGGGGTGGTGGATCCACAGTGCATGCATGCATGTATCAAACACGGATTGCAAATGAAGAATTATTGATCGAGATCGACGTGGTTCGCAGGTGGTGGGGAAGGAGCTGTTCGGGATGCTGCGGGAGCGGCACGGCGCCGGGTTCGATGCCTTCGTCGCGGACAAGGTGGTGGGGCTGGCCGGCGACTTAATGCGCGAGGGCTTCG
>NW_024116332.1:0-6333 GCF_003073215.2 Triticum urartu | reverse complement strand
CCTCGGCTTGACGAAGAAGGGGGGCGGCGGCGGCAGGAAGAGGGGGCGCGGAGATGCTGACGGAGAAGCCCAGCTGGGTTCGCCATGACGGCCTGCAGATCTTCTCCATCGACATCCAGCCCAGCGGCCTCCGCTTCGCCACGGGAGGCGGCGACCAGAAGGTTGAATTTTTTTTTCCCCTCTTGCTAATTTCTCGCGTGGAATTCGGCTTTGGCTTGGCCAAGCTCGGTTCTTTCCAGCGGCGAACCGGCGTTGAGGTTCAGCGTAGATGGAAATAGTGCACATCAGTGTGATGTAGTGGTAGCCATTGCTCGTTTCATACGCTGTTCTCTGCATTAGCTTGCGAGGTTCAGTGTTGTCGTTTCTCCGGCTCAGGGGAGTAGTGCCAAGCTCAGTTCTTTGCAGCCATGAATTTTGGCGTTGAGGTCAAGTGTAGATGGAAATAGTACAAATCAGTGTGTCGTAGCGCCTATTGTTCCTCATTCTATAGGTTGTCCCGTGCATAAGCGTGTGAGGTTCAGTGTTGTAGCCGTACCTTTGCTCGTTTTATACGTCGTTCTCTGCATAAGCTTGTGAGGTTCAGTGTTGTCGTTTCCGGCTTACAGGAATCTGCGTGGTTGTGTGTCTCAATTGGTTCTGCTTCTTCATTGTTGTCCTTGACTGAAGTTAGTTTGTGCTGTAGTATTAGGAACTTGTTATTTGGTGGCACTCTTTGGTCAAGCTTGAAATTTTTTGGGGCTCAAGCCTACCGTTCTTATGATGGTAATTGAGCCATTTTTCTTACTAATGGAAGGTAACTAATAGAAAGTTATGGTTCATGAATCATGATTTATTTACCGAAATAGCTGTCTGTTAGTCAAATTTATTGGTAGGATGTTTGTTTGACGATGCTAATATATTGGTTTGGTTCTGCAGTGTTGATGTTGTTAACTTGTTGTGTCATACTGCAAGAATTTTGCATCAACTCTTGTACATTATTTTTTCTATTTTAACCGATTTGTTAAGTAACATGCCTGTTGCTAATCATCATCTGTTTGTCTTCTTCAAAAATAGGTTCGCATATGGAACATGAAATCCGTGAGCAAAGACAACCAAAATGATGATTCCAACCAAAGATTGCTGGCTACAATGCGTGATCATTTCGGATCAGTAAACTGTGTGAGATGGGCCAAGCATGGACGCTATCTTGCTTCAGGATCAGACGATCAAGCTATCCTAATTCATGAAAGGAAAGCTGGTTCCGGTACATCTGAGTTTGGAAGCGGAGAGCCTGCAGATATAGAAAATTGGAAGGTCGTTATGACCTTAAGGGGGCATACTGCGGACGTGGTAATTATCTGCCAAAATTTCAGTCTAGCTATCTTTCTTCCAATTTATGGAAACCTGATAAAAATATTGATACTGTGATCTTTAATCTTTCCTATTAAACACATTCCTGTTTCTTATGCCTAAAGTAGGTAGATCTGAATGTGGTAATTGTCTGCCAAAATTCCAGAGCTGCCTTTGTTAGTCTTTTGTATTAATCACGTATCTGTTTCTTATGCCGAAAGTAGGTAGATCTAAATTGGTCCCCTGATGACTCGACGTTGGCTAGCGGCAGCTTGGACAATACTGTTCACATTTGGAGCATGACAAACGGTATTTGCACTGCCGTTTTGCGGGGGCATTCCAGCTTAGTTAAAGGAGTTACTTGGGATCCTATTGGATCTTTTATTGCAAGCCAGTCAGATGACAAGACTGTTATCATATGGCGTACGAGTGACTGGAGTCTTGCTCACAAGACTGAAGGCCATTGGTCAAAATCCGTATGTTATGTTTCATGCCATTTTGTTATCAATTTACTGTTTCTGTGTCTGACACGTCTTTTGTTTGCAGAGAAGTCTTTCTTACTGAAAAATATTACTTTTCTGTGTTCCGCAGCTTGGTTCGACATTTTTTAGGCGGCTTGCTTGGTCGCCCTGTGGCCACTTCATAACCACAACTCATGGTTTCCAGAAACCTAGGCACTCGGCCCCTGTGCTTGAACGGGGCGAGTGGACTGCAACTTTTGACTTTCTGGGACATAATGCGCCTGTGGTGGTGGTGAAGTTTAATCACTCGATGTTCCGTAAGAATTTAGCTACTGGTCAAGACGCAAAGACGGCACCAGCTGGATGGGCCAATGGAGCATCAAAAACATCAGCAAAAGAATATCAACCATATAATGTTATTGCTATTGGAAGTCAAGACCGGACTATTACTGTTTGGACAACAGCAGGTGCCCGGCCATTGTTTGTTGCTAAGCATTTCTTCACTCAAAGCGTGGTTGATTTATCTTGGTAAGACACTTTAACCTTACATTTGTAACAAAAGATGTTGCCATGTGCGGCTAACGGTGGAACCATTTTTTCTCCCTTACAGGAGCCCTGATGGTTATTCACTTTTCGCGTGCTCTCTGGATGGATCAGTTGCGACCTTTCACTTTGAAGCAAAGGAGCTTGGATACAGGCTAAGTGATTCTGAACTGGATGAATTAAAGAGGAGTAGATATGGTGATGTCAGAGGGAGGCAATCAAATCTAGCTGAAAGCCCTGCGCAGTTGCTGCTAGAAGAAGCATCAGTGAAGCAATTGGCTGCCAAGAAGGCGACACCTATCGTCCAACAATATCAGGCACCCCCAAAAGTTCCTGCAGATGTACCTAAACCACCTCCTGTTGTGGTTGTGGAGAGTCAGAAAGCTCCTGAAACTCTACCTGAAGGCGAAAAGAAAACAGCAGGTCAAGCGGCTGATGACACGTCTAAAGTTACCCGGGTATCTAGTCCAGTAAAACAAAGGGAATACCGGCGTCCTGATGGTCGGAAAAGAATAATTCCAGAGGCAGTGGGATTTCCTTCTAACCAGGAAAACTTGTCCAACCGTCCTCAGAATCAAGTTGTTGATTTTTCATCCCTAGATCAGCGAATGCGCCCTGGAGAGAATGGAATAAGATCATCCTACGGTACCGGTAACTGTAACAATTGTGGAGTTAGGGAACGCTCTGGCATCACAGCAAGAGCTAACATTAGCGAGAGTCTTGTTATTCAAAAAGCTTCAGCTGGTACTGGCAGGGATGGAAGGTTGAGTGTTGAACACACTGGTTCTGTTGTTCCAGGCTTGCTGGCCTCCTCCTCTGAGCTCTCTATTTTTGTATTCAATAAGAAGGACAATGATGATTCTTTGCCAGTCTGCCTTGAAGCCAAGCCAGTAGAACGTTCTGCAGGTGATATGATTGGACTGGGTGGTTCCTTTTCAACAAAAGAAACCGAGATTAGATGTACAAAAGGAACAGAAACTCTTTGGTCCGATCGCATCTCCGGAAAAGTTACTGTCTTGGCTGGTAATGCAAACTTCTGGGCAGTTGGCTGTGAAGATGGCTGCCTGCAGGTAGAAATAACCCCTCTGGTGTACTTTTTTTGTTTCGTTGATTTTGTGTGTTTTCAGTTTTTTGAAGAATGTTAGCCCTAAACTACCCAATCAATTGTGTTCTGGTTTGATTAGGTTTACACAAAATGTGGGATGCGAGCAATGCCAGCAATGATGATGGGCTCCTCAGCTGTTTTTATAGATTGTGATGACTGCTGGAAACTATTACTTGTAACAAGGAGAGGTTTAATGTACATATGGGATCTCAATAACAGGACCTGCATCTTGCAAGATTCTTTGGCGTCTTTGGTTACCTCTCCAGATGAGGCATCAGCAAAAGATTCTGGTAAAACATTTACATCCAGTCCTTCCTCAGTTCACCTTGCTGCATCTCGATTAGTGTCTGATGCATGTTGTTTCTTGAAGTTGAACTTTCTTTCTTGCGTGACAGGTGCAGTAAAGGTTATATCTGCTAAGTTCTCAAGATGTGGTTCGCCCTTGGTTGTCCTTGCCACCCGGCACGCTTTCCTCTACGACATGAGCATGAAGTGCTGGCTAAGGATTGCGGATGATTGTTTTCCAGCATCAAATTTTTCTAGCTCGTTTAGTTCTACTCAAGGTGGAGAGCTAGGAAAGTTGCAGATTGATATAGGAAAGTTCATGGCTAGAAAGCCTGTTTGGAGCAGGTATGCAAAGCTCCTTTGGTTTATTTATTTAGTCTTATAGATGCTTGAAACTAATGTCTGTGACAAGCTGGGTGCCTATTGCACAGTATCCCAGAGTTTGTTCTGAATGTACCTGTGTGACTGTTTCCACCTCAGGGTTACAGACGATGGAGTGCAGACGCGGGCCCATCTTGAGACCCAGCTAGCAGCTTCGTTGGCTTTGAAGTCTTCACAGGAATATCGCCAATGCCTCCTATCCTACATTAGGTTTTTGGCAAGGTTAGCTCATTATATATCATTCAGCGCATCTGTACAGATTCTGCTCTCTTCACTTTTAGTATTTTCTGTAAGCATGAACTTTATCTGTTCAATTGGTTGAGAGATTTCGTCTTGAAGTAGTATCATGCTTTGCTGAAATCCTTCTTTCGCCTGCAGAGAGGCAGATGAATCTCGCCTACGTGAAGTCTGCGAGAGCTTTCTTGGCCCTCCCATGGGCATGGTTGGTGCTGTGTCTACCGATGCGAATAATCCGTCATGGGATCCTGATGTTCTTGTAAGGCTCTTTTTCTGTTAGATTCCATGGCATACATATGAATGTTTAGTTATTCCATAGACTGGTAGTTTCTGTTAGTTGCTACAGTCCTTCCTGTTACAGGTACCAGCTTCACAGAAGACAGATTATTTGAACCTTGGATTATACTCAATTTCTATTTTAACTGAAGGGCTTAGAAACATTGAATTATATAGTAATTGTATTCGATTTCAACACCGGTGTCAGTTGCGCTCTTCGATTGATAAACTTTGCTGGTGGCTACTTTTGCAGGGAATGAAGAAACATAAACTTCTCAGGGAAGACATACTTCCTTCGATGGCGACAAACCGCAAAGTCCAGCGGCTGCTCAACGAGTTCATGGACCTGCTGTCGGAGTACGAAAGCGCCGCCGAGGAAAACGTCGACAAAATGGACGTGACGCCTCCAGCAGCAGATGCCAAGGTCGATAAAATGGACGTGACACCTCCAGCAGCAGATGCCAAGGTCGATAAAATGGACGTCACACCTCCCGCGACAGAAGCCAAGGACGCCACCGCGTAGCAAACAAACCCTTCCGGTCCGGTTTGCTGGCGATTTATTGACCCCTTGGTAAGCATAGAGAAAAAGTGCATACACCATAGTGTATTTTGAGAACTTTCTCGTGGTTGTTTTATTCTGCTTGTAGTTCCTAGTGTCCCCCGCCTGTTCGTCAAGGTGTGACCTCGGCGGAATGACTTTAACCTGTTCGCTGTAACGCGGGTGTAACAACAGTAGAAAGAAAGCGAGGTCGCCTGATATGGTTCTGTAACAGTTTTATCCGTAGAAGGTCTTGAGGAACTTTTTGGGTCCATAGGCGCAATGCCGTTTCTTATTGCGAGCAGGATGCACGGTGCATCCGCTTCCTTTTCCGAAGCGAAATGGTGTGTTCTCTTCTCGCTCATGCGTCATAGTTCGATGCTCGGCTTGGCTTACTCGATCTTTACTCGGAATAGAGTAGCGAATTTCAGTTGTTGAGGTGAGTGGAGCAGAAGCAAATGGAACAAATTTTGCACTTGCTTCTTGTATTTTGGAAGCTGCTTGTTTCAGGTGAAGCAGAAACAGGGGAGAACAATGGTGTTGGTTAGTACTGCTTTCTGCTGGGTACTACTAGTAATGGTAGCTTATGTCTATCACAAAAAACATGGCCATGTCTTGTCAGGTGGAGAGGAAGCTCTTGACGGCGACCCTGAAGGTGCCGGCGACAGCAGCCCAGGCGGCCTGCGTCGGGTGCACGTCGTCCCAGTAGAAGTAGCGGCCGGGGTCGTCGCAGAGAGTACTGCCGTGTGCCGTTCTCATTCTCCTCGCCGCAGTAGCCGTCGGCCCTGAAGCTCTCGCAGCATGGCCGCAGCGTGCTCGCGAACCTTCTGCTGCTCTTGTTGTCGTCGTTGAGGAGGATGTCGGCGAAGGGGGTGTGGACGTCGAGGAGGAGGAAGGTGCGGTTGTTGGGGTCGAGGCCGCCGAGGACGGACCGGAGTGCGGTGTTGTGCTGCGCGGCGTGCAGGTTGGTCACCACCACCCTCCGCATCCCCGCCTCGTCGCGCAGCCGCCGGAGCTGCTCCCGGAGCTCCCGCACCACCGTCGGGATGTACGCGATCGCCGCCTGCACTCGGAGAGCAGAACAACTCCGTCAGTCAATCAGATATGGGCAGTAGCTTGACACCTGACAGCAACAGATTGTAGTAGCGGTTGGTTGCTAGTGAGGACGTACGGTGGGG
>NW_024116331.1:0-7541 GCF_003073215.2 Triticum urartu | reverse complement strand
GTCTCCCGCGACGCCCGCCGCCGCGCCTTGTAGGCCACCGGCGTCCGCATCCCCAGCGCCGAAGCTGCACTCACATTCATATGCCGCGTCAGACCAAAAATAGTTAAGTAGAAACACTACGCCAATGACAGTACAAAACACTCATCTCAAACATACTATCTCCCATTTCTCCGACAAGTATGAGTAGATTAGTGATGATCTCATGGTGTAGTATAACTACTATTTGCCTATATCTATATGTCAGTTACCTGAATATTTCATGCGACTCGGTCACTTTCATCAGGACCACTAGATCTTGATCCAACGGCCAAAAAAAATGCATTTTACTTCCTCCGGGCCCCTCTGCCATGCGCCGCTCTGCCCTCCCCATCGCCGCCCAAGTCATCCCTCTAAGCCACACCCCAATCAACAGCGTCGGCGACAAACCGGTCTCAAGTTTCGGACTCACTCCCGCCGGATCTCCTCATCCATGGTCGGCGCTCGCCACCGGTGCACCTCACAACATCCCGGCCTACGGCCTCACGCAGAGCAGAAAGTGACCGACGCTCAAATTGTTTTGAGGTTACCTGACGGTTAGCAAGCCTGCATAACTACTCCCTCCGTTCCCAAACATAAGTCTTTTTAGAGATTTCAACAAATGACTACGTATGGAGCAAAATGAGTGAATATACACTCTAGAATATGTCTACATACATCTGTGTGTTATATTTCATTTAAAATATCTAAAAAGACTTATATTTAAAAACGGAGGAAATATAAATTAATCTAGCTTTTGTGCTGGAAAGGGGAAGATGCCAAGGGTGTGGCTGGAGCCGGGAATATCTTATTGTCCCTTTCTCTGACATGGAATGGAAGTAGTACCAAGTTCTGGCATTAGTAGTTAGCAGATTCAGATTTGCTACTAGCCTTTAAGACTTTTTTGATTTATACAAATAAATAAACTAAATAATACTCTCTCCGTTCGAAAAAGCTTGTCTCTTAAATGAATGTATCTAGCACCAAGCACCAAGTTAGTGCTAGATTCATCCATTTTAAGAACAAAGTTGGGACAAGTTTTTTCAGACGGAGGGAGTACTAATGTGCATGGCGACTAATCAATCATCCTAAGCTATTGACTGACTGATCAGTGGGTGTAAGTAAGCTGATGAGAATAATCTGAGGAGCTTTTGTGCTGGAAAAGGGAAGGTGTCAGGGTTAGGTTGGAGCTGGGAATATCTTACTGTCCCCTTTTCTGACATGGAATGGAAGTACTCCTACTGGTTATTAGCAGATTCAGATTTGCTAAGTAGCTTTTGACACTTTTTGATTTAGTACTGACTAAACAACGTGTATGGTGCACATGGTAGCACGTAGTCAGTACGAGAAAGATCTCGCTAGCTTAGATTAAAGTTTGGACCCTCGTATCTGGCGAACGTTTGCCAAGAACGGGCGGCATTCCGAACGAGTGTCGCTCCGAAGAAACTGCCACCTCGCATACACTAAAAATGCCATGCAAATCGTTCAAAATGTCATATGTTCCTGGTGAACGTTTGTCGGGTAACATTAGCATAAAGTTTCCTGACGAAACAGAGCATCGCCATTGCCTGAGAAATATGCAACCCTATAGTGGTGTTTATATGTCAAATTGCATGAGTAGCATGACTCCTACCTGATACATTATGAGGAGGTGTAATTAGCAGTTGTGATGGTAGTGTAGCTGAGTGTGATGCACCACCACCCTATGAATGAAAAAGCCTATGTATAGTACGGTCAGCTCTCAGCTGGTTTGCAACAAAAACGTCGGTCAGATTATGAAAGCTCCTGCCGGCGCTTCAGACAAGCTGCGTAGCACATCTGATCTGACCGGACGTGCAGCGGAATCGATGAATGTGTCATGTGTGCATGCTATACATTGTTATGCTCAGCCTTCGTCAGCTTACACTCAATAGAAGAGAGGAAATATATACTACCTTCTTTGTTTCTAAATATAAGTCCTTTTAAAAGACTTTAATATAAACTACATACAAATATATATAGACGTAATTTAAAATGTAGATTCATTTATTTTGCTTAGTATGTAGTCCGTAGTAATAAAATCACTAAAAGGGCTTATATGAGCTTATATTTAGGAACGAAGTGATTATATGCTACTTCCTCTGTTTCAAAATATAAGACTTTTTTGACATTAGTTTAGTGTCAAAAAACATGTATATTATGGGACGGAGGGAGCAGTTTAATAATGCATATCGATCGATCATGGGTGAAGCCAGGAGTGGGCGTGAGTCGTGACAAGACGACGGTAGTCGGTGAAATGCTACACACGCACGAGGTTGGGCGTGCAGATGCATGTGCGCGCGCATGCACACTGATGAATTTAGCTCCATGTGTGCATGCATGGGTACACCATACAGATGCATGGAAAGAGGAATGGCGGCATGTGTCCATTTTGCCGGCGACATGCAACGCATGCAGCTAGCTAGCGTATGGCCAAGATGGGTGACCATGTTGCACCCAACCGTGAAGACCGACATGTTACCAAAATGAAACGATGAAGGGAAACTGCAAGAGGATTAGTTACCGGCCGTTCGGCCATGTATAGTACTCCCTCCGTCTCTAAATATAAGTTTTTTTAGACATTTCAAATGAACTATAACATACTGATGTATGTAGACATATTTTAGAGCATAGATTCATTCATTTTGCTTCGTATGTAGTCACTGGTTGGAATCTCTAAAAAGACTTATATTTAGGAAAGGAGGGAGTAGAACTCAACGAATTAGTACCCCTAGTTACTCCTTCGTTTTTTTTTACTTCGCGTATAAGATTTTTCTGAAGTCAAGTTTCAGAAACTTTGAACAAATTTATATTTAGAAATGCCAACATCTCCAATATCAAAGTTATATGATACGGAAATTAATTCGATGATGCATCTAATAACATCCATTTGGAACTACTACCGTGAATGTTGATATTTTTTCCTATATAAACACGGTCAGGCTTCAAATAAATCTTGTATGCGAAGTAAAAAGAGATTAGGGAGTACTACGTCGTCCACCCACCGATTTGAACACGACCTATCTGTGTATGTATCAACCAATCAATGCATCGGCGAGCGAATTCCATGGACAGCTTGATTTCTGCGTCCATCTATCTATCTATTGGACCTCATTTGGACCCAACGACCAACTGCATACTACACATGTATTTACTCCGTCCACTGCACCGCACAGCACCGCCGTGCCACGTCTTCTCCGGCGAGGCGAGCGTCCGGAGTAGTAATCGACAGCGAGGACTAACAGAGGAGGAGCAGGGTGTGGTTAGTGGACTTACCGACGAAGTCGGTGAGGACGCGGCCGTCGGAGAAGCGGCCGGCGGGGCGGCGCGGGAAGGTGCGGCCGTAGGGGTCGTACCAGGCGTGGGTGAGCTCCCGCCCCAGGTTCCCCAGGTTCCCCGTGTCCGCGTACGAGTCGCCGAACACCCACAGCTCCTCCGCCACCTCATGCTTCCGGTGATGACGACGGCCACTCCTCCCCTGCTCCTTGCTCGCCCGCTCGCCGCCGACAGGGCAGCCGTCCGCCGACGCGGCCGAGGCAGCGGGCAGCAGCGCCCCGACCAGCAGCATCGCCAGGCCTTCAGTTCATCAGAGAGAGACAGAGGGCAAATCAATGAGTGGAGTCAGAGAAGCAGAGAGCGAGAATTGAAGTGAGCCGGCGTGGTTAGCTGATGAGCAATAAATGGTCTCTTTTATGGCTAGGATGGATCGACTGACTGCTTACAGAGAAGGGCCCGCGTGGTCCTCCAGGGGGGGGCGGCTCCGGCGGTGCTCCATGGCCGTGGAGGTGTGGTATGTGGCCGGCCTCGCCTGTCTGTCTGATGCCCTGTGAATGCGAGTGATGGCGCGGTTTGTGGTGTGGGAGGTGAGGGATATGGGCCTGTGCCGGCCGGAGAGGAAGCTTTATAGTCGGCGTACGTACGCCATACATCTCCGGCCGATGCGACTGGGATGGATGGAGACACTCTAGCAGTCAGTGGACACCGCCATTATTCCTTCCTCGAAACCATAAATAATGTCAGCACCTCATGCGTGATGCGTGTATATCTGAATTTCTCCATGCATGGGCTGCATGGTCAACACCTGTACACGCTATACGTATGAGACGACGCGGTTTTCTTTAATTTGTATGTATACATGTACTCCCTCCATTTCTTCGAGCATAAGATTTGTCTGAAGTCAAACGACTGAAGTTTGACCAAATATATGATGCATGTAATGGTATTGATTCAGTACTGTGTGTGATGATATTTTTTCTATAAAGTTGGTTAAATTTTATGAAGTTTGATTTTAGACAAATTTTATATTAAAAAATAGCAATATTTATAGTACTAAAGTTGTATAGTAGGAGTATGAAAAATAATTTTATGATGCATCTAATTATATGGACTTAGTATTGTCGGTGTCGATATTTTTTGATATAAAATTGGTCAATGTTTATAAAATTTGACTTCAGACAAATTTTATAAGCAGACTGAAAAGGGACGGAGGGAGTATGTCTTTAATTATCCTTATTATTGTATAAATCTTCAAATACGACTATACAAGTAGTATTTTCTTTTGTGCTGTACATACACGCGAGCGAGACGGTTCCCTATATTTGGCTCTATATATACGTTTTCGTGTACGTACGTACCCAACCAAAATGACTGCTGCCTGGCCAGCTATGCTCAGGTAAGGTTGTATTAATCACGCTCGCTGGGTCTGACCGGCCGATCTGGACAGCCAACCGCCACCGAAACGGCCGGCCCACCGTCGCCGTCGTGCTACAGCGAGCCAGCCTGCAGCCACCCCCCGTCGTCAGCCACGGTTGGACGTACACACGGCTCCGGCCTCCGGCCATGGACTGCTGCATTAACTCTGAACGGTCGTCTCTCTGCAGCCGCGTCAGTCGGGCAAGAACCAGTGTCAGTGGAAGTCGTATCATGATAGTTTTACCCCGTTGAGCGAGTAGCAGTAGCGGTGGGTGGTTTCGTGTTCTTTGTAAGATCAAACTTGCTTTCGTTTAGCCCTTCTTTTATCAAAAAGAAAGTTTTACCGCATTTTGTTTCAGTTTTAGGCAGCAGATTCTCGCAGGAAAAATTAGAAGCTTAATTTTTCTTTTATAACCAGCTTTGCTAGTGAAGTTGAACTTGGATTCCGACTATTTTCGGTGCAGTTACCTAAAGCACGCCCCCAATGTACTTCAGTGGCAATCTTCTTTGCCGGTGAGGCGAATTCATATGTGATTCAAAGTCAATTCCAACTGAAAACAGCAATGCCTTAAGTCGACCACAGTAGTTTCTCTCCCCCTCACTCCTGTGCCTCGCCTCCGGTAAGTTCTTCTTGTCCGAGCCCTCGCCGACGACACCGTGGTGTCATCGTCTCGCTTTGCTTCCGTCAAATACGACGAACAGTCGATACGAAAGTGGTCCCCTTCTGGATTCGATGTTGACACGGTTGAAGGATCGGGTTGGAGCAGTCCTTCGAGATCTTAATGGTATGTTTTTTTTTTGTTTTGGACATAACAGAAAGTTCATCGCTGCAGCAAACGAAAAAAATTGATACTTGCTTGGAGTCTGGTTTTTTATAGAAGTTTCTCCCTAAATATGTAATTAGTGTTATAGTAGGAGTACACACTAGAAAAACTCGCAAGTGCCCCTCTATACTTTTGGGATCACTTAGATGTGAATATATTTTTATTTTCTTTTTATGATCGATTGTGTCACTTAGATGTGCAACAACCAAGCCACATATACACTCGCAAGAACTGTTAAGATGATTCCATTCCTGTGTCAGCAGGAGCTAGCAAGTCAGAAGAAGCCTCCAAGGACGCACATGTTTATTCTCCTCGCTCGCTCTGACACAGCCTAAATAGTCCGAATAGACCAGCGGCAGAATCTTAGCTTTACGAGATGCATGCTCCGCGTATGTATGCTGCATCGTCTGTTCGTCCCAGCCACCCACAAACCCACCTAATAAAGCTGCTATTATCACTAATTTGGCCTGTTATTAGTTCAGTTTAGTCAGTGCCACTGTCAGGCGCCACGTGCTTAAGCGGCGGTGCATGCTAGCAATGTGGGTACACGTACGTGCTTCCAAAGTTGACCAGCACTGACGTGTCCTGTTTCAGACAAAAGGATAGGAGATAATCAACACGTACTGTAGCTTGCGTGGAGACTGACGCGTGGGCATGCTCTGCGTTCAGATTTTTTTTTGGATTTTACTGTTCACCGAATACACGTGAGCTCGGGATCCTGTTTCAGACAAAAGGATAGGAGATAATGTCAAAAATATTTTTTAATGCTTTGAAAAATTCTAAAAGAAATTGTGAATGTTCACAATGAATGTGGCTACAAGCACTAAAAGTTTCAAGTCCAAACTCGAAACACATATTGAGAAACAAAAATGTGAAATCTAGTATGAATAGCGTAAAGAAGAGACAAAAGCAACATTGACACTATGATTTGTCTTTTTTGTTTCTCAATGTACATTTCGATTTTGGACCTGAAATTTTTAGGGAATGTAGTGAGATTCCTTGTGAACATTTTCATTTTTTGGAATTTTTTGAAACATTTTAAAATATATTTTGTCTTTCCGTATATGCCACATCCAACACCTCCTTGATCTTCATGACAACTTCCTCAATTCTTTTACAATCTTGTTCTTTCAACAAGATGCTCGAGTAACCTAACTCTACCAAAGTCCGCAAAGCCTACAATTTTTTAAAACATAGGAAAGCAGCCATGCTCACACTAGTAGAAAACAGAGTTTTAAAACCGGTTCGTAAGGGTCTTTAGTGCCGGTTCCATAACCGGCACTAATTGGTGGGCACTAAAGGCCCCCCCCCTCCCCTAGTACCGGTTCGGCACGAACCGGCGCTAAAGTGCCACCACGTGGCGTGAGCTCGCGCCCTGGTATGAGGGACCTTTAGTACCGGTTGGTGTTACCAACCGGTACTAAAAGGTTTTTTTTTGAATTTTTTTGATTATTTTTTTCGATTTTTATTTTTTCTGAATTATTTGGTGATTTAGTCTCTAATCACCTCTCTTAACTGCTCAAGTGTGGATCACTCATTCCAATCTCTTAACTGCTCAAGTGTGGATCACTCATTCCAATCTCTTAACTGCTCAAGTGTGGATCACTCATTCCAATCTCTTAACTGCTCAAGTGTGGATCACTCATTCCAATCTCTTAACTGCTCAAGTGTGGATCACTCATTCCAATCTCTTAACTGCTCAAGTGTGGATCACTCATTCCAAATCATCTAACTTCCCAACCGGTCACCCATCCCTCTCACTACTCCAGCCCGAGCACGCTTAACTTTCGGGTTCTATTCTCCTTCGTTTCCAAGTCTGCACTTGTTGTTTTTCTGATAATAGTAAGATGTCAATCCTATTAACCCTCAAGAGTTTAGCTTGAGCATGAAGTCACATATTTCACTGTTTGAGTTTGAAACTATTATTCTAAAAAACAGTAATTATTTAGTAACACTAATATTTCTTGAATAAGTTTGACCATAGTTTGACCA
>NW_024116330.1:0-72025 GCF_003073215.2 Triticum urartu | reverse complement strand
GCGGTGGCTCAGGATCCGGGCCGGGTTACGGTGGAGGAAGTTCCGGTTCAGGATTTAATGGTAATCCAGGAAGACATAATGATCAAAATAGTCAGAACAACCAGGGTGGTTACAACCAACAGCAGCAACAGTCAGGTTACCAGAGCAACCCAAAGCAGTTGAGTAGTGGGCAGTACCATGTCTTCACCACTAGCTTGGACAAGCGAGACCGGACGGTTCAGAGGCGGGCAGTCAATTCTGTTGAACCGGCCATACCCCGTTATCTACGTTGGTCTGAACAGCCAATCATATGGAGCAGAGAGGATCACCCACCCCAGGTCGATAATCCGGGTCAGTTGGCTCTGGTGGTGGCGCCTCAGGTGGGAGGTTATAAGTTCACCAAGGTGCTCATGGATGGGGGGAGCAGCATTAACATCCTGTACTATGAGGCCTTCCGTCGTATGGGACTAACAGATAAGAATCTCAAACCGTCTAATACAGTATTCCACGGTGTAGTGCCTGGCAGATCAGCATATCCCGTTGGTAAGATAGCTCTGGAAGTGGCCTTTGGGGATGATCATGATTCCAGGTCGGAGACATTGACGTTTGAAGTGGTGAAAATCCAAAGTCCATATCATGCCTTGTTTGGGCGACCGACCTACGCCAAGTTTATGGCTCGGCCCTGTTATGTGTATTTGCAGCTCAAGATGCCGGGTCACAAGGGGACAATAACAGTTCACGGAAGCCGCAAAATCGCTTTGGAATGCGAGGAAGGAGATGCGGCTTATGCAGAGTCGGTTTGTGCCACCGAGGAGTTGAAGTACTATAAAGACAATGTTGACCCGGCGGACATGACTCCGTTGAAGAAGCCAACTACGGAGCATGATCTGGCCCTGAAGTTCAAATCAGCAGCAGAAACTAAGCTTGTTGACTTCGTACCTGGCGATTCGTCCAAGCAGTTCAGCATCAGTGCCAACTTGGATCCGAAATAGGAAAGCGCGCTCATCGAGTTCACCCGTGAGAATCGGGACATTTTTGCATGGAAGCCCTCCGACATGCCAGGTGTACCGAGGCAACTCGCTGAGCACACACTTAATGTGGATCCTAAATATAAACCGGTGAAACAGTTCCTCCGCCGGTTTAATGAAGAAAGACGCAAGGCGATTGGAGAAGAGGTAGCCAGGCTCTTAGCAGCTGGCTTTATTGTTGAAGTTTTTCACCCTGAGTGGCTTGCCAATCCGGTGCTGGTCCTCAAGAAAAACGGCACCTGGCGCATGTGTGTGGATTACACAGATCTTAATAAAGCTTGTCTAGCAGATCCTTTTGCCCTCCCCCGTATTGATCAAATTATTGATGCTACGGCGGGTTGTGAGCGTTTAAGTTTTTTGGATGCGTATTCTGGCTATCATCAGATCAAAATGGCAGTTAAGGACCAGGAGAAGACAGCATTTATAACTCCCTTTGGAGCCTTCTGCTATGTGTCTATGCCCTTCGGGCTCAAGAGTGCCCAGGAAACTTACCAACGGTGTGTACAAAATTGTATTCACAAGCAGATTGGCCGTAATGTACATGCTTACGTGGATGATATCGTGGTTAAATCCAGGGAGAAGGAGACTCTGATTGATGATTTGAAGGAAACCTTTGATAACCTGAGAACATACAAGATGATGCTTAATCTGGACAAGTGTGTCTTTGGTGTACCGGCGGGCAAGCTATTGGGTTTTCTAGTGTCCAATAGGGGAATTGAGGCTAATCCGGAGAAGATCACGGCTATCACCTCCCTGGCTAAACCGAAGTGTATCAACGATGTTCAACGCCTGGCAGGCCGGATTGCTGCGCTAAGCTGGTTTATCAGTCGCCTGGGTGAGAAGGCAATCCCTTTGTATCAGATGTTGAAAAAGACGGATCAGTTTGTCTGGAGTTCTGCTGCTGATGAAGCATTTGAGGACTTAAAGCGGCAATTGGCCAATCCGCCTGTGCTCGCCGCTCCCATTGACAAGGAGCCGTTACTGCTATATGTTGCTGCTAATGTTCGGGCGGTCAGCGTAGCTATTGTGGTGGAGCGAAAGGAGGCAGGTAAGGAGCATTCGGTTCAACGTCCGGTCTATTACATCAGCGAGGTGCTCATTGAGTCCAAGCAAAGGTATCCGCATTGGCAGAAGCTGGTGTATGGAGTTTTTATGGCAAGCCGGAAGCTTAAACAATATTTCCAAGGGCACTCAATTATGGTGGTCAGTTCTGCTCCTTTCGGAGATATCATCCAGAACCGGGAAGCAACTGGCCGGATTGCAAAGTGGGCCATAGAGTTGGGGCCGTACGGTTTGAAGTATGTGCCTCGAACAGCGGTTAAGTCTCAAGCACTTGTTGATTTCATCAATGATTGGACGGAAATGCAAGCACCTAAAGAAAAGCCGGATCATACGTATTAGACCATCCATTTTGACGGATCCAGGCAGTTGGAAGGCTCGGGGGCTGGAGTCGTATTAACTTCCCCACGAGGTGATAAGTTTTGTTATGTTCTCCGTTTAATGTTCCCTTGTACTAACAATGCAACTGAGTATGAAGCCTTGCTCCATGGTCTCCAGATGGCTAAGGAGATGAATCTAAGTCGAGTTAAGTGCTTCGGTGACTCGAACCTTGTGGCTCAGCAAGTGTCTGGCACTTGGGACTCCAAGGACCCACTCATGGCAGCATATCATCGTGAGGTGGATACTGTTGCAGGTTATTTCAAAGGCTATCAGGTGGACCACGTGGATCGGCGGAAAAATGAAGCGGCAGACGCTTTAAGCCGGCTGGGCTCTCAGTGCAAACCGGTCCCACCCAATGTTTTTCTGGATGTGCTGCACAACCCGTCGGTCAAGATCCCTGGTGAAGAGGATTTGGCTATTCCTGATCCGGAGGCTCAATTGGTGGCGGCTCTTCATGTTATTCCAGATTGGACACTTCCTTACCTAGCGTACAAGAACCGGGGTGAGTTGCTAGAGGATGAGATTCTAGCCCGGCAGATAATCCGGCGATCCAAGTCCATGGCTATCATCAACGGCGAGTTGCATCATTGCAGTATATCAGGAGCTTTTCAACACTGCGTGTCTCCTGAAGAAGGCCGTGAAATTTTGCGTGAGATCCACGAAGGAGATTGTGGTCACCACGCCGGTTCAAAGTCTCTGGTGGCTAAAGCGTTTCGCCATGGTTTTTATTGGTTAACTGCTCATGCTGATGCGGAGGATCTGGTCAGACAATGTGATGGTTGACAAAGGTTTTCAAAGCGTGCTCATGTACCGGCTCAAGAATTGAGAATGATTCCAATTACTTGGCCCTTTGCGACTTGGCGGCTGGATATGGTTGGGCCTTTCAACAGGTCCAAAGATAAGAAGACCCACCTCCTGGTGGCGGTAGACAAATTTACAAAGTGGGTGGAGGCAGAACCTGTTAGCAAGTGTGATGCGGCCACGACGGTTCAGTTCATCAGAAAGGTGATTTTCCGGTTTGGCTTTCCGCACAGTATTATCACAGATAATGGTACCAATTTGTCCAAAGGTGCTATGAAGGAGTTCTGCGAACGGGAGCACATCTGACTCGACGTTTCATCAGTGGCACATCCACAGTCCAATGGTCAAGCAGAAAGAGCTAATCAAGAGATCCTGAGAGGCATCAAGCCCCGTCTCATGGTTCCTTTGCAGAGAACACCGGGTTGTTGGGTAGAAGAATTACCATCTGTGCTATGGAGCATCAATACAACGCCCAATAGATCAACAGGGTATACACCGTTCTTCATGGTTTATGGAGCGGAGGCGGTTCTCCCCAGTGATATCCGTCATGATTCACCTCGTGTAACGGCTTATATTGAAGCGGACAACGAGACAGCACGGCAAGATGCTTTGGACCGGTTGGATGAGGAGCGTGACATCGCAGCCGCCCGATCGGCGATTTACCAGCAGGATCTTCGTCGTTATCACAGTCGCCGGGTCAGAACCAGAACCTTTCAGGAGGGAGATTTGGTGCTTCGGCTCATCCAAGATCAGACTGGTATGCATAAGTTATCCCCACCTTGGGAGGGGCCTTTCGTGGTCAGCAAGAATCTGCACAACGGGTCATACTATCTGATCGATATTCAAGAACAAAAGGACTCACGTACATCAGAGGAGGAGACCAACAGGCCGTGGAACATAGCTCATCTTCGGCCTTATTATACCTGAGCCATTGGTTCTACTTATGTACATATTACAACGATGTATATATTAACTATAATAAACCGGAACCTCAGCTAAAGCGGGGTATCTGTTTCTTTTACATCATGTGTGGTTACACGGAGTTGTTTTACAGCGGCTTCCGGTTTACCCCTTGAGTTTGCTTTGCTAAAAGCATCGTGTTATATCACTTGGAGGATTGGTCGTGTCCGAACCAATACCATGCCTCTTGATAGGCGAGAGCCACCAGATCACTTGGGGACTTGGTCATGTCTGAACCAGTCATGCCTCTTGATCGGCCTAAGGCCACAGAATCACTTGGGGGCTTGGTCGAACCCGAACCATGACCATGCCATTTGGTTGGCATAAATGCCACGGTTTCATTTGGGGACCTGGCTGACTAGAACCATAGTTACACCTAACGGGAGCTTGGTCGTGTTTGGCCATGGTAACGCCATTTGATCAGCTTAAATAAACCTTTTTTGGCAAACGGTTTTGTCGTTGCTTTTGCTTCACACTTTTCTTTGAAGGGGGGGTTTTTGCTTTTCATTGTGTTTTTTAAACCGACAAAGTTTTTTAACCAATCAATTGACGGAACACAGTTCATGTCAATCCGGAGACTATTTGTCCGGTTTGATCCTTGTTGTTAACATCCTCTTATGGAGTAACACGATGTTTATTATAACCCGGCACGGTTTACATGGTAAACCAGCGTCATATATATATACAGGAGCTGTTATCTCCTCCAACAGTGTGGATTTGCAAAACTCCGCTTCAAGATTGGCCAAGCCAACTTCATACTCAACGATGGCAGGTATTATGTATCTCAAAAATTTGATCATATACTTAAAATTTTGTTTTGGATGTTTTGATTTCATATATACAGACATCATAGCCCGCCTGACGGTACAACCACAGTGGCACTTGACGAATTTCTCATTTTGGAAAGTTCATTACCACAGGAAGAACAAGTTATGCACGAAGGCATATCAACATCAAAGGTATCAGCTAGCCTATTACAAGGCAACATGGTGCCCATAATGATATAATTGTTTTTCACAAAGGAGAGGCGGTTTTAAAACCGGCTTCCGGTTCAAGCTTGGTCACCAGCCTGGCCTGATGGTTGTGGGTCATCCTGCGCCGCTTCAGCTTCCGTTTCTCTACCCAGTGGCTGGAAATCCACAGTTGTCCAGTCAATTCCCATTAATGCTTGAAAAACAGCTTCATCATGGATCAGCAATGACGGGTAAATATTGGGAGCGTAAGTATGCTTATGGATTGGAGGGATCAGATTTTCCGATTCATGGATTGGTGCAGCTATTCGCTTGTTCTGACTGTCATATTGCGCTTGATAATGAGACAAGTCTGCTTCCTCAGCCAACTGACAAGCTAGTGGGCGTACCTCCCGGTTTATTGCTCGCAGATCCGCTTCACCAAATTCTGACCCGTCTTCCTTCAAGCTGGGATAGCCCTGAGCCGCTTCAATAGGATCAAAATCCGGCACCCATGCTTTTGCCCGGATTAAGGCATTGATTGCACCGGTTCGAGCAGCAGATTTCTTCAGCTCTTCAACCCGGGCAGGAAGCACTGACAGTTTCATCAGAGTATCTTGAATCAAAGTGGGCGCCGGTTTGTTATGAGTCGCGGTACAGATGATCCGCTGGGCACCAGTATACAATTGTTCAACCAATGTATATGCGGCTTTCAATTTCTTCCGCACATCTGACCCCAAGTGACCAATGCGTGTCCCTGAAATACCATAAAGGGTTAATAAACCGGTGACTCTGTAAGAAGGCAGAGCCAATTCAGAAGGCAAGCTGGCTTACCAAAGATAGCAATGGTCATGGCATGAACGTGCTGCTTTATGCTGGTCAGTTCATCCGTCACTGGTTTTAGTGCAGCCTCGGCATCCTCTGCTCGTTTGATCAAAGCGGACTTTTCAGTGGCCCAATCCGCCCGTTTCTTCTTGAAGTTCTCCTTAGGTTGTTCCATGGCACTTAAAGCACTGGCCAATTCCTCTTTTGCTTTGGAGGTTTCAGCCTGTTGGGTTTTCAGGTTTTCTTGAAGATCGATGACTTGGTTTTCTTTCGTCTTCAGCTCCGCCTGCATGCATACAGATATATGTTTCAACAAATCGGTAGAAGGATTCAAGTACCAACCACATAACAAGTTATGCGCTTAGCACTTGGGGGCTAATGCATATTCGATCTTCATCTTTCAATTGTTTACAAAGTCCCAAGATCAATACAAGTATTCAACTTGGCACTTGGGGGCTAATGACTATTTGATCATATATATTCTGATGCGGCAGTTTCAATTACTTAAAGTACCGGTTTAACTACGCTAAGTTGAACCGGCCCTTGGGGGCTACATCAGCAAATTTCAAAGCATCAAGATTTATATTATTAAGTCCCGGTTTGAAAGAATATTTCAAACTGGCCCTTGGGGGCTAGGAGAGTCAGCAAGAATGGAAGCATACAAGCAGGAAGGAGCATATGGAAGTTACCTCATATTTATCTTTCATCATATTAACCAGACCGGCTTCGTAGTCACGGCTGGTATACAGCCGGTTCAGATAGCCGGAATGGATATCTTGGGCGTTCAGAGCAGCGTAAGTCGTCAGATCAGCGTTCCACTTGCCTTTGCCAAAGGCAGCAAATTCTTCCTTGGCAGAATGTTTGGATAAAGCGACAGGATTGCTTGGCTCAGTATGGCCAGTGCCAGTAATGACAACCTCATCATCCTTGGTACCGCCGGTTTGCACTGGAGCTGTTGGCTTGTCAGTAGGTTTTGCTGGACCGGTGGAGCTTTCAATCCGGATGGAACCTGTGGGCTGATGGATAGGACTTGAGGTATCAGTAGGTCTCTCTTCAGCAATAAGATCATCATCTTGCTGCGGTGGATCGTTGGGAATATCCTCAGGAATAGCCGCTTCAGCATTGGGTGTCTTGTCTGCTTCAAGAACGACATCTTCTTCGGCCGCTTTGTCCAGGCGGGCTTTCTTGCTTGGCCTAGGTTTGGCCCTGAGAATAATAATAAAATCAAATACAGCATATGTTCTAAGGCGATGTACTGCAAACATCACAATAAGTATAGCTTACCCAAGCACCGTTTTAAGCGGTGGGAGCTGAGTAGCCGAGGACTCGCCAGAAGATGAGTGGGAAGTAACCTGATAATCGGAGTCAGACGGATTAAGAGGTTGACGAAAGCAGCCCGCTTTAGGACAAGCACTGACAAGCAAATTAGAGACCTCTGAATGGCGTTTCCGAACCGGACTATTCGGTAAACCGGCGGAGGTAACTACCTGGCCGTTGTGCCGGGTTGTGCGATGAGCTTCGTGTTGTTGGGTCTTCATAAGAAATTTAGGATCCAAATAAGCAAGAGGATGAGAAAATTTAACTTTCCGGTTTGCCTGGTGGATTTTTTGTGAAGGCAAAGTTTCTGAATCGGAAGAGAGAATAATTACCTCTGCAACATCCGCGTGGCTGGCTTCGGCATCATCCTGACAAATATCATCATCAATAAGACGCATGAAAAATAAACCAAATGAGTCAAGTTCTACCTCAAAGTCTGGATTACCCACATCATTATCAGCGGCCGGATTAGAAGATGCAGTGGTTCTTTTCCTATGGGCAGTCTTCTTCACAGCTTTAGTCTTTTGCCGGGTTGCTCTTTTCGGTTTGTCTGGTTTTTCTGGTTTCTCCTGCGGCAGTTTTTTGCTCCAAAACGGATCATTGCCCTGATTATGCAGACACTAATATTAAAAACAATGACCAGACATATCAATAACAGATTCAGCAAAGAGAAAAATCAAAGTCTTACAGCTGGCGGTTTGTTGGTGGCACAGAAGGGAAGCAGGCCGGTTCTAGCGCAGACGTGTTCCGGTTCATTCAGTATCTTATGCACAGCCTTTGTGATTTCTTCATCGGAGAGCTGGAGTTTTGAATGTCGCAGTGGGTCATCAACACTGTCAGTATACTCGCACATCAAACCGGAGCGCTGACTAAGGGGCAGTATGCTCCATGATATCCAACAGCGAGCGAGATCAACCCCTGTTAAACCGTTGGCCATAAAGGCTCTGAGCTTTGACAGCTGGGGAGCATATTTGCTTCTCTCCTGGGCAGTCAATCTTTGAGGAAAAGGGTGTGTATTGCTGAGCCACTCCGGACGAAAGCCAGGCAAGGGATTCTCACCAGCAGGGGAGGTGTCTTTGCAGTAGAACCATGTCTGATTCCACTCCTTGGGGTGACTGTGCAGCTTGGCGTGAGGGTATGTGACCTCTTTCCTTTTCTGAATCGCCATGCCACCCAACTCCGTATTAGAGCCATCAGTAAACTCAGTACGGCGGTTTAGATGGAAAAGGTCTCTGAACAATTCCACTGTGGGCTCCTCTTGAAAGAACACCTCACAGAGCACTTGGAAGTGGCACATATTTGTAACAGAGTTGGGGCCAGTGTCTTGCGGATGGAGTTGGAAATCGGCTAAAACATCCCGGTAAAATTTAGAACCGGGCGGCTTAAAGCCCCGGGCTAAGTGATCTACGAAAACAACAACCTCTCCTTCTCGAGGTGTGGGAGGGCATTCTTTGCCAGGAGCCCTCCAATGGATGGTATCTTTGCTGCCTAAAGCGCCAATCAGGACTAAATCGTCCAGTTGATCCTCTGTGACGCGAGAAGGAACCCAATTGCACTCATATACTTGCTTGGCCATGATGGAATCTACAAGGTAGAAGATCCCGGTTCAAAAATGCATTTGATCAAGGTACGTTGGTATGGGCACTGTTAAACCGGAGACAGAACTATCTGAACCGGAGTTTCATGAAGCAACCAACATCTGGCGGTTCAACAAGGGGACTAATGGCATATGCCGATCTGGAAAATTTTCTATAAGGTTAAACCGCCTGATCTAAGCATTGAAAAGCTGAGATTGCGGATGGACAAGTACGCACAAATAGGTTTCACAAGCTTTCTTTACAGCATTGGATCTGAAGCAAGTTCAGAGAAGAGATAAATACTTAGAGGTTCAAAGGAGTATAACCGAACCAATGAGCAAAACGTTCGTATGGACCCATGGTTTGAGATGCATAAGTAAAGGCGAAGGTCAAACAACTATCATTGCACAGAATAAAGATTTGCGGATTCATCTAAAGATCTATTGTATGAGCAAGAGGCAGACGATGAACACTGAAGAACTGCGAAACCCTAGGCCAGATCTGCGGGGGAAAAGATAGAAGATTTACCGGAGCTGAGGAAGATGCGGAAGGTTGTCGCGATGTTCTGGTGCACTCAGGTTGATGCAGCGGCCAAGGATGAGGCAGAGGTCGACGGCGGCGGCGGAGCTCCGAGGCCGGCGACGCGAGGAAGATGAAGAAGGCACGGAAGGAGAAAAGAAATGATCCTTCGGTCCTATTTATAAGGCGAAAGAACATGAGTCAGGCGCGACAATCAAGGGGCCACAAAACGGAGCTGTCGCCTCGATTTCCGCCGATCTACTAAACAAAGAAGCATAATGGATAGCTTCGTTATGACAGGTGACGTCACTCCGGTTTACAGCAATCAGAGAAGATGACATCATGGTGGTTTACCAATTTATAAGAAGATGTTGAAGATGAAGCTTTTATTAAAGGATTGACATGAACCCGTTCAAATCAATCTGGGGCCTAATGTTGGGGATATTACTACTGGGCGTAAACCGGCCTATCTGGGCCGGGTTAACTTCATCAGTAGTTAAGTAAGTTAAAGCCCAAGAAGACAGAGGAGGGCTCAAGGCCCATGGTCGGCTCAAGGCCTGCAGCCGTAAACCGGCGTTAGTAGTTAACCTGTATTGTAAGTTAGGAATAAGAAGAGACCAAACCGGACACATCTATGAGCCGGTATTGGGACTCCGTAAGCCGACGAGAGTCACCCGTGTATATAAGGGGACGACCCGGCGGCGGTTCAAGGACAACAGACAACAACTCGAGACATAGGCGAAGCTTGTTTGCTCCCTAGTCATCGAAACCCCGTCAATTCCATCACAACTAGACGTAGGCTTTTACCTTCATCGAAGGGGCCGAACTAGTATAAACTCTCTTGCGTCCTTGTGTCCGCTTTAACCCCTTCAAGCTAACCAGTCGCGATGGCTCCACGACTAAGTCCTTTCTCTAGGACATCTGCCGTGACAAAACCACGACACATAAGTAATAAGGTAGCGATAGGGAGCATATGTCTCACACCATATGTCTAGAACTTAGGTCTCACAGGCACCAAACCAAACCAAACAAAGACAACGAGAGAACACATGAGAAAATACAAGACACAAAGACACACTCGCAGCACGGCAACAACACAAATCCCTAAACTCTCTCCCCCTTTGGCATCGAGACACCAAAAGGGCAAAGAGCGACGCTACGACTCTAGGTGATGGCAAGCTGAGGATCTCGAACATCACATCTCAGCGTGATCGTCTGCATCTCCGTCGTTGGTTGGAAATTTCTCGGCGTCTGAATCGGTCCAAGGGCAATGCTGGTGAATCCATTCCTCCTCTTCAGTGATCTTTCCCTCAGAACCGCTGGCAACTGTCGCACCCAGGTGACGCATGAGCTCCTTGTGGCGCACCCTGGCCTGCTTCTCCGCCACATGAGTCATGTACTGACCATGAGACTCCATGCAGAAAAGCTTCTTCATCTTGCGTTTAAGCTTCTTTGCCCAAGAAGGTTCTGCACTAGAGGGCCCAAAGTCCTCCTCGTGATCATCAGTGGCAGCCCCACCCTCAGTCTCCATGGGAGCAGCAGCAATAGATGGGCCCCCGGGTTTAGGCGCTGGAGTGCCCTAATTGTCCTTCTTCCTCAGATGCTTGATCTCATGAGAAACCAAGTCTCCAGTTTCCAGCAACACTCTGGGATAGACACGAGCCCAGGCCTTCTCAATGAGCCTCATGATGAATTGACCATATACCGGGCACTTGCGCTCAAAAACGGCAGAGAGAAGTTCAGACCACATAACATGAGAAATGTCTAGGCTCTCTCCAGTGTTTGCTTCCTTCTCATGCTGGCAGAAAAGAAGCATGTCCACGAGATAGGAGTGGACCATATCCAGATTCCCGATGCGAGGGAAGAGAGTCTCACGGAATACACGATGAAGAACGTCCAGATACGTAGACAGCTCATAGGTTTCCTTCTTGGTCACTGGGTGAACCTTCACAGTGCAGTAGGGCCAAAGGGCTTGCTTGTGAGTGGATGTAGCATTGCGGTGAGGGCGGAAGCCTACTGGAGTCTCAAGCCCGTTATCTTCCACATCAAGTAACTCCATGAAGGCCTTCCACTTGACAGAAAGCAACTTGTCATTGGTCATCCAAGTCAGAGTCCTGTCGGCATCAGTTCCAAGATGAACGGTAGCAAAGAATTGAGCCACCAAATCTGCATCGAAATCCTTGTTGAACTGCATGATCCTGAGAATGTTCAGCTGAGAACACATCTGAAGGGCTTCGCTAAAGTACTCAGGGTCCTTCTCCATGGCATCAGTATCGATGGAGCGAACATCAACATAGAGATTCTTCTTGGCCTTGATCACATTAAAATAGATGGCAAACTGAAAGCGGTTCCAGAACGGGCGGTTGACCAAAGTGGGATCTTGGTCCGCCTCATAGGGGTTGCGGTGACGCTTTTCCCAAAACTCCTTGGCAGTCATCTCAATCACAGTCTTTCCCTTTGGCTTGTTGGCGGATCTCTTCGACTGCTGAGGTGGTGGAGGAGCACTTGCGGATGCGCCTGCTGGTGGCGGTTGAGTGCTAGAGGAACCACCTGTTGGCTCAGAGGTGCGGTAGCGTTTTGACGTTGCACGCTCGGGGTTGACACGGCGAGCGTGAGGCTCAGGATGTTCATCACCTGGAACCAAACACAAAAACACGCAAAACAACCAGAAAGAATGAGCATAAGCCAACAAACACACCAAAAGGGTCAAGGTATGGTAGGAACATGATGGAACTTGGCAGGCAGCGGTACTACCGTGACATGCACGCGGCAGTACCGCTCCAAAGAGAGCGGTAGTACCGCTCAAGGCCAAGCGGTAGTACCGCTCGAGGCGGGGAAACAACAGTTCCCTACTACCGTGGTCAGATCCGGCACTACCGGCCTGCCAAAGTCAAAAATATTCCTACCAAACTCTAATCTAGATAGTCTAGTTGCCTTCTCCAACCTACTCAAGCCTAGATTTAGCCAAAAATCTAGAGATGCAACCACCATTGCCCCTAAGAAGCAAGATCTAAAAACGAGACAAAAGGAGAGAAGGAACGGGGGCAATACCGGCATCCATGGCAAGAGAACGAGGTGGGGATCGACTCCACCGAAGGAAATGAAGAGGGACGCCCCGGAGATGAAGATCCGCCGGAGCCCTCCCGTGGCGATGCGTGGCTGGAGAGAGGAAGAGGAACGAGGGGGCGAATGGGTATGGGGGAGAAGAAACCTCCCCCTGCCCCGATATAACCCCCTGGTCCCGTCCCGCAGCGGTAGTACCGCGCTGGGGGGCGGTAGTACCGCTTATGAGCGGTAGTATCGCGCACCACCAGCGGTAGTACCGCCCAGCACGCCACGGCAACTAAACAACATGGCTTAGCTCAAAAAAAGAGAGAACAAGAGGCAAGAAGAAGAGAGAACACACCAGCAAGAGGCCAAGACACACCTCTTCAAGAGAGGGCGGTGGCCGAGGCCACCTATGTTTGAGTCAAGAGGTATGGCGCCGCGAAGATTTTAACCTTGGGCCCATGACCAAAACTCGTCTTTGAAGCACAAGTACCATCAACAATGGCTAATGTGAAAGACTTGATCAATTTATGCATAATGGGGGGAGGGAGAGTTCATTGAGAGAACAACACTCCCCCTATGTCCATGCCTACATCTAAACTAGACAACAAATTGAGTGTGGTGGGGTGTGCATAGGTTCAAGTCACATTTCTCAAATCAATGATATTTAGCTCATGCCTTAACTCGCGAAATCTTGCTTCATCCAAGGGATTCCTGAAAATATCTGCAAGGTTATCATGAGTGTTGACGTAGTTGAGCTCGATCTCTCCTCGCCTAATGTGATCCCGGATGAAGTGATACTGAATCTCAATATGCTTCGTCTTGAAGTGTTGCACCAGGTTGAGAGAGATCTTGATGGCACTTTCATTGTCACACCAAAGAGGCACTTTGTCACAAATGACACCGCAATCCTTTAAAGTTTGCCTCATCCATAAGAGTTGTGCACAACAACTACCGGCCGCTACATACTCCGCTTCGGTGGATGAGAGAGACACACAACTTTGCTTTTTGGAAGACCAACTTACCAAAGAGCAACCAAGGAATTGGCACCCTCCGGAAGTGGACTTCCTATCCACTTTGTCTCCCGCCCAATCGGAATCCGAATACCCTACAAGCTTGAAGTTTGCTCCTCTTGGGTACCATAAGCCAAAGTTTGGGGTATGGGCCAAATATCAAAAGATTCATTTGACCGCCACATAGTGACTTTCCTTAGGTGCGGCTTGAAATCGTGCACAAATTCCCACACTCAACATGATATCCGGTCTAGAAGCACAAAGGTAAAGCAAGGATCCAATCATGGAGCGATATACCTTTTGATCCACCGCTTTACCATTGGGATCAATGTCAAGTTGGCACTTGGTGGGCATTGGAGTGGAAGCCGGCTTGACTTCACTTGGCTTGAATCTCTTGAGCATGTCTTGAGTGTATTTGGCTTGGTTGATGAAGGTACCTTCTCTTCTTTGCTTCACTTCGAACCCTAGAAAGAACTTCAACTCTCCCATGGAAGACATATCAAACTTTGAGGTCATGAGAGCGGCAAATTCCTCATTGAAAGCTTTGTTAGGGGAACCAAAGATAATATCATCAACATATAATTGGCACACACACAACTCCCCTTTGACCTTCTTAGTAAAAAGAGTGGGGTCGATTAGCCCAAGTTCAAAACCACGGTCTTGTAACAACTCGGTAAGGTGGTCATACCACGCACGTGGGGCTTGTTTAAGGCCATAGAGTGCCTTATCGAGTTGATACACATGATCGGGAAAGTAGGGATCCTCGAACCCGGGGGGTTGCTTGACATAAACCAATTCATTAATAGGACCATTAAGAAAAGCACTCTTCATGTCCATTTGTTGTAACTTAAAGTTATGATGAGAAGCATATGCAATCAACATGCGAATGGATTCAAGATGAGCAACGGGAGCAAAGGTTTCACCGTAGTCCATACCCTCGACTTGGGAGTAGCCTTGTGCTACCAAACGAGCCTTGTTGCGAATGATAATCCCATGGGCATCTTGCTTGTTCTTAAACATCCACTTGGTTCCAATGACATTGTGGTTCCCCGTCGGTCTTGGCACCAATCTCCACACTTTGTTGCGCTTGAAGTTGTTGAGTTCTTCATGCATGGCATTGAGCCAATCCGGATCTTCGAGCGCCTCATAGACCTTGTGGGGTTCGACACAAGAGACAAAAGCGTGATGCTCACAATAGTTTGCTAATTGTCTATGAGTGCTTACCCCCTTTCTTAAGCTTCCAAGCACATTCGTCATGAGATGATCCTTGGTGGAGAGCTTGGAAGCAACCTTGGCGGCACAACGCTCCAATTCCTCCTCGGGGGTGAGACGAGAAGTGGTCACTTGATCATCTTGAGCGTCGTCTTGAGCTTTTTCTTGTTCTCGGACTTTCTCAGAGGAGAGAACTTGACCTTGGGCATCACTTGGTGTGTCCACACCGTCTTGAGCATGATCTTGCCCTTGGTCTTGTTCTTGAGGATGAGGGCCTTCATGTTGTTCTTCGGAAGCGTGTGGGCCTTGGGTTGGTGATGGCTCCACTTGAGTGGAGCATTGTCCTTCTCCTTCGGCCACAAGGGGTTCCTCAATGGGTAGGATAAAGCCAACACCCATTCTTCTTATGGCTTGAGGAGGAATTTCATCACCTACATCACAAGTGCCACTTTGCTCCACTTGGGAGCCGTTATTTTCATCAAACTCCATGTTACACGTCTCCTCAATAAGCCCCGTGGATTTATTGAGGACACGGTAAGCATGAGAGTTTGTAGCATAACCAACAAATATGCCCTCATAAGCTCTAGCTTCAAATTTAGACAACCGAACACCTTTCTTAAGAATGAAACACTTATACCCGAACACCCGAAAGTACTTGAGGTTGGGCTTGTTACCGGTGAGTATCTCATATGGAGTCTTGTTCAAGCCCTTGCGGAGGTAGAGCCGATTGGATGCATGACACGCGGTGTTGATGGCTTCGGCCCAAAAGTTGTATGGAGACTTGAACTCCGCCATCATGGTCCTTGCCGCATCCATCAACGTTCGGTTCTTCCTCTCCGCAACACCATTTTGTCGAGGAGTGTAAGGTGCAGAATATTGATGCTTGATCCCCTCATCACTAAGAAACTCATCCAAGGTGTAGTTCTTGAACTCGATGCCATTGTCACTTCTTATTGTCAATATCTTTGCATTGTGTTGACGTTGTGCTTCATTTGCAAAGTCAATGACGGTTTGTTGGGTCTCGCTCTTCCTTTTGAAGAAATACACCCAAGTGTATCTTGAGTAGTCATCCACAATCACCAAGCAATACTTCCTACCCCCAAGACTATTGAAGGATGGAGGCCCAAAGAGATCCAAGTGAAGGAGCTCCAAAGGCCTCTTTGAGTAAATGATAGTCGTGGGAGGGTGAGCCTTCTCATGTAGCTTCCCTTCGATACAAGCACTGCAAGCACGATCTTTAGCAAAACTAACATTCGTTAGTCCACGGACATGGTCCCCCTTGAGAAGACTTTGCAAAGATCTCATATTGACATGGGCTAAACGGCGATGCCAAAGCCATCCCACATCAACTTTAGCCATTAGGCATGTCGCGGTCTTAGTGGGTCGCTCCGAAAAGTTAATCACATATAGACCGTTCTCGACATGCCCAACAAAGGCTACTTTAAGAGTCTTGCTCCACAAGAGGGCCACGGTATCGATATCAAAGAAAGTGGCAAAGCCCATGATTGCAAGTTGACGAACGGAAAGTAAATTGTAAGCAAGGGACTCAACAAGCATGACCTTCTTGATCGTGAGATCATGAGAAATGACTACCTTGCCAAGTCCCAATACCTTAGAAGATGAGGCGTCACCCCACTCGACATTGGTGGGCATAGATGGAATCTTGTGCACGTCCACCAGCAAGTCCTTGCTTCTAGTCATATGATTTGTAGCTCCGCTATCGAGCAACCATGATCCCCCACCGGAAGCGAACACCTACAAGAGATCAATGCTTGGTTTTAGGTACCCATTTTGTAATGGGTCCTTTGATGTTAGTAACAAGGGTCTTTGGAACCCAAATAGACCATTCAATGTACTCATGAGGGGAACCAAAAAATTTGGCATAGACATGCCCATCACTAGCCCGACATAACACATAAGAAGGATTAAAGTCGCCGGCTTTAATGAGCGGAGTGGCATTGCCCTTTTTGACATGGCCACCCTTCGCATTGTTCTTCTTCTCCTTGGAAGCACTCTCTCCCTCCTTCACAAAGGTTTGCATGAGAGGAGGAGGTCGTTTGGTCTTGTCATTCTTCTTCTTGTTCTTGGACTCGGGCACGTACCCAATCCCTTCCTTAGCCACAACTCCCTTTTGGTTGGTCAAGAGGTCGTTGAGGTTCTTCTTGCCTTGTATGCAAGTCGCAAGACCTCTCTCAAGTTGCTCCTTCAACTTAGCATTTTCTTCAACAAGATGTATATGCTCACAACACGGGTTAGTAGCATTTGCATTATCAATTAACATCATACGAGGAAAAGTGGCTTTTTCCTTGGTTAGCTTTACTTGAGTTGATCATGAGACTCTTTGAGGCTAGCATGAGCACCCGTCAAGACCTTGTGAGCCTTGTCAAGTAGATCAAACTCCTCTTTGAGTCTACCAAGATCAACCTCAAGTTCGGCCTTCTCGGATTTTAGCACACGAGAAACAATGAGAACATGATCAAAATCTTTCTTTAACTTAGCATGATCAATGTTGTGTGACTCCTCAATAGCCAGACAAAGACCACACTCTTCCTCAAGAGCATTGGAAAGATCCGAGATCTCATCGGCATAGTCACGAGTATGCCCTTCCATCTTAGAGATGGTATCTTCGTGAGCCTCGATCATGTCATTGGCTTCACCAAGTTGTTCCAAGAGAGCAACAAAGTGCTTCTTGGATTTACCCTTAAGTTTTCCCATAAAGGCATCAAACTCATTCACCTCCACATTAGCTCCCTCATGTTCATCAATGCTATCCGTTGAAGAAGGATGATTAATGATGGTAGTTTTGATGTTGGAGGTTACCTTGTTGGTGGCTTTAGCCATGAGGCACTTGGCGGTGATGCTCTCATTGGGTGAGTCGAAGAGAGACACTCGTGGAGTCGTCGCAATGGCAAAAGAGGCCATGGCAACCGACTCACCATCTTCATCATCGTCATCATCCTCATTGTACTCTTCTTGTACCACCAATGCCTTGGGTGGAGTCTTCTTGGTGAAGTTGTTCTTGTTAGGGAACGACTTGGCCTTGTCCTTTCGGATGAGCTTGCCACCACTGTCTTCCCTCTTCTCATACGGGCACTCCGCAACAAAATGACTCACATTACCACAATTGTAGCAAGTCCTTACACGTTGCTTGCTCTTCGTGCCACTTGAGTTGTTTTTGTTAAAGTTTGGCCTTGAGTTTTTCTTGCTCCAAAATTGCCTTGAAGCAAGTGCCATGTGTTCATGATATGCATACTTTGTATCTTCGGGGTTGCTCTCCTCTTCTATCTCTTCTTCTTCTTCAACGCAGAGCTTGGCCTTCAATGCAAGGTTGGGCTTCTTTGCCCTTTGAGAACGAAGCACCGCATTGTCGGCGGTCTTGTCCAAAATGTTCATGGCCACAAACTCATCCAACACTTCGCTTGAGGTCGAAGTGTGGAAGTCCGGCCTTTGACGAATGACGGAGGACATGGCCTTGTGGTAGGGCATCATTGCCTTGAGGAATTTGCGCTTGATCCAATTGTCATCTGTGTCCATGCTCCCGTGATCTTGGAGTGAGACCGCGAGTTTGGTTACTCTCCGATAAAGCTCACGAGGTTCTTCATCTTCTTTCATTGCAAACTCATCGGCCTCATCTTGCACCACTTCATAGTTGGAGCGTTGAATGCTTGCGCTTCCCCCATAGAGAGAGATAACACAAAGCCATGCGTCTTTGGCCAAGGCGAAGGGCCGAAGATGAGGTAGATCTTCGGGTGGAATTGCATCTTGAATGATGAAGAGAGCATTCTCATTGAATTGATTATCCGCGGCTTCTCGAGGAGTGAAGTTGCTTGGATCATGCGGATAGAAACCTTCTTCAATGATTCTCCAAAGATTAGTGTTCACATGATTTAAATGACGTTTAAAGCGGTAAACCCAAGAATCAAAGTCCTCATTTTTCACAATCTTAGGGGGAGGACCGGCATGATTCAAATGAGTGGAAGGAACCGGTCCACCATAAACAAGTGGTGGTTCCACATGAGCAAAGATGCCGGTGCCATTCTTACCACTAGAAGAAGGAGCCTTTTCGCTACTAGCTTCCCCCTTATCGGAGGTAGCATCCGTCACCTTGTCGGTGGGACTACCCACTTTCAATGGTGCGGTGGATAGTTTAAGCCCTTCAAGGAATTTAGTAAACATGCTTTCAACCTCGGTCGTCATGGAGGTTTTCAATGTCTCCAAGGCCACATTAAACTCCGCACGAGAGACCGAGGTTCCCCCATCGCCCGTAGACGAGATCGGATTCACACCGGAGTGTTCCTCCACACCGTCTACGGTATCAACCATACTTTTCGGACGGTAAAGTCCTTAATAAAAAGACGAGGCTCTGATACCAATTGAAAGGATTGATATGGTTGACTGGGAGGGGGGTGAATAGGCAACTAACAATTTTAAACTTTTCTTTACCAAATTAAACTTTGCATCAAAGTAGGTTATCTAGATGTGCAACTAGGTGAGCAACCTATATGATGCAATAACAACAAACAAGCAAGAGAAGTAACACTAAAGAGCTTGCACAAGTAAAGGTAAGAAATAACCAAGAGTGGATCCTGTTGGGGATCGCAGCAGAAATTAAAAAAATTCTACGCATCACCAAGATCAATCTATGGAGTAACTAGCAACAAGAGGGGAGTGCATCTTCATACCCTTGAAGATCGCGAGTCGGAAGCGTTGCAAGAATGCGGTTGGAGGAGTCGTACACGTAGCGATTCAGATCACGGCCGAATCCGATCTAAGCACCGAACAACGGCGCCTCCGCGTTCAACACACGTGCAACCCGGTGATGTCTCCCGCACCTTGATCCAGCAAGGAGGAGGGAGAGGTTGAGGAATAAGGCTCCAACAGCAGCACGACGGCATGGTGGTGATGGAGTGGCACTTCTCCGGCAGGGCTTCGCCAAGCTCACGCGGAGGAGGAGAGGGGCTGGGGAGGGGAGGGGCCTGCGCCTTGGATGTGGTGCTGCAGCCCTCCCCTCGCCCCTCTATTTATAGGGAGAAGGGGGAAGGGGGCCGGCCCCTTGATGAGATCTAGAGGGGGGCGGCGGCCAAGGGGGAGGGGGCTTGCCCCCCAAGCAAGGGGGCGCCCCCTTTAGGGTTCCCCCCAAACCCTAGGCCGCATGGGCCCTAGGGGGGAATGGCGCCCAGCCCACTAGGGGCTGGTTCCCTTCCACCTACAGCCCATAAGGACCTCCGGGGCAGGTGGTGACCCTCCCTGGTGGACCCCCGGAACCCCTCCGGTGGTCCCGGTACAATACCGGTATACCCCGAATATTTCCGAGTGACCGTATGATGACTTCCCATATATAAATCTTCACCTCCGGACTAATTCCGGAACTCCTCGTGACGTCCGGGATCTCATCCGGGACTCCGAACAACATTCGGTAATCACATACAAATCTTCCTAATAACCCTAGCGTCATCGAACCTTAATTGTGTAGACCCTACGGGTTCGGGAACCATGCAGACATGACCGAGACAACTCTCCAGCCAATAACCAACAGCGGGTTCTGGATACCCATGTTGGCTCCCACATGTTCCACGATGATCTCATTGGATGAACCATGATGTTGAGGATTCAAGCAATCCCGTATACAATTCCCTTTGTCAATCGGTATGTTACTTGCCCGAGATTCGATCGTCAGTATCCCAATACCTCGTTCAATCTCGTTACCGGCAAGTCACTTTACTCGTTGCGTAACACATCATCCCGTGACCAACCCTTAGTCACATTGAGCTCATTACGATGATGTCTTACCGAGTGGGCCCAGAGATTGTAGGAAATATGCCCTAGAGGCAATAATAAATTAGTTATTATTATATTTCCTTGTTCATGATAATCGTTTATTATCCATGCTAGAATTGTATTGATAGGAAACTCAGATACATGTGTGGGTACATAGACAACACCATGTCCCTAGTAAGCCTCTAGTTGACTAGCTCGTTGATCAATAGATGGTTACGGTTTCCCGACCATGGACATTGGATGTCATTGATAACGGGATCACATCATTGGGAGAATGATGTGATGGACAAGACCCAATCCTAAGCCTAGCACAAGATCATGTAGTTCGTATGCTAAAGCTTTTCTAATGTCAAGTATCATTTCCTAGACCATGAGATTGTGCAACTCCCGGATACCGTAGGAGTGCTTTGGGTGTGCGAAACGTTACAACGTAACTGGGTGGCTATAAAGGTACACTACAGGTATCTCGGAAAGTGTCTGTTGGGTTGGCACAAATCGAGACTGGGATTTGTCAATCCATGTAAACGGAGAGGTATCTCTGGGCCCACTGGGTAGGACATCATCATAATGTGCACAATGTGATCAAGGAGTTGATCACGGGATGATGAGTTACGAAACGAGTAAAGAGACTTGCCGGTAACGAGATTGAACAAGGTATCGGGATACAGATGATCGAATCTCGGGCAAGTATCGTACCGCTAGACAAAGGGAATTGTATACGGGATTGATTAAGTCCTTGACATCGTGGTTCATCCGATGAGATCATCGTGGAACATGTGGGAGCCAACATGGGTATCTAGATCCCGCTGTTGGTTATTGACCGGAGAGTCATCTCGGTCATGTCTGCATGTCTCCCGAACCCGTAGCCAGCCCCAAGAGGCCCATGCGCCAAGAGAAGAGGGAAAGGAAGAGTCCTAAAGGGGGAAGGCACCTCCGAGGTGCCTTGGGGAGGTGGGACTCCTCCCTGGCCGCACCCTTCCTTGGAGGAAGGGCCAAGGCTGCGCCTCCCCCCTCTCCCTTGGCCCTATATATAGTGGGGGGAAGGGAGGGCAGCCAAACCTAAGCCCTGGCGCCTCCCTCTCCCTCCCATGACACTTCTCCCTCCTCCCGCAGCGCTTGGCGAAGCCCTGTTGGAATCCCGCTACTTCCACCACCACGCCGTCGTGCTGCTGGATCTCCATCAACCTCTCCTTCCTCCTTGCTGGATCAAGAAGGAGGAGACGTCGCTGCTCCGTACGTGTGTTGAACGCGGAGGTGCCGCCCGTTCGGCGCTAGGATCATCGGTGATTTGGATCACGACGAGTACGACTCCATCAACCCCGTTCTCTTGAACGCTTCCGCGCGCGATCTACAAGGGTATGTAGATCCACTCCTCCCTCGTTTCTAGATGACTCCATAGATTGATCTTGGTGACACGTAGGAAAATTTTGAATTTATGCTACGTTCCCCAACAGTGGCATCATGAGCTAGGTCTATGCGTAGTTACTATGCACGAGTAGAACACGAAGTAGTTGTGGGCGTTGATTTTGTTCAATATGCTTAACGTTACTAGACCAATCTTGATTCGGCGGCATCGTGGGATGAAGCGGCCCGGACCAACCTTACACGTACGCTTACGTGAGACCGGTTCCACCGACTGACATGCACTAGTTGCATAAGGTGGATAGCGGGTGTATGTCTCTCCCACTTTAGTCGGATCGGATTCGATGAAAAGGGTCCTTATGAAGGGTAAATAGAAATTGGCATATCACGTTGTGTTTTCAAGTAGGTAAGAAACGTTCTTGCTAGAAACCTATAGCAGCCACGTAAAAACTTGCAACAACAATTAGAGGACGTCTAAACTGTTTTTGCAGGTATGCTAATGTGATTGTGATATGCCAGAAAGGAATGTGATGAAATGATATAATGTGATGTATGGAGATTGATCATGTTCTGTAATAGGAATCACGACTTGCATGTCGATGAGTATGACAACCGGCAGGAGCCATAGGAGTTGTCTTAATTTATTGTATGACCTGCGTGTCATTGAACCACGCCATGTAATTACTTTACTTTATTGCTAACCGGTAGCCATAGTAGTAGAAGTAATAGTTGGCGAGCAACTTCATGGAGACACGATGATGGAGATCATGATGATGGAGATCATGGTGTCATGCCGGTGACAAGATGTGATCATGGAGCCCCAAGATGGAGATCAAAGGAGCTATATGATATTGGCCATATCATGTCACTATTATTTGATTGCATGTGATGTTTATCATGTTTATGCATCTTATTTGCTTAGAATGACGGTAGTAAATAAGATGATCCCTCATTGAAATTTCAAGGAAGTGTTCCCCCTAACTGTGCACCGTTGCGAAAGTTCGTCGTTTCGAAGCACCACGTGATGATCGGGTGTGATAGATTCTTACGTTCACATACAACGGGTGTAAGCCAGATTTACACACGCGAAACACTTAGGTTGACTTGACGAGCCTAGCATGTACAGACATGGCCTCGAAACACAAGAGACCGAAAGGTCGAGCATGAGTCGTATGGTAGATACGATCAACATGAAGATGTTCACCGTATGTTGACTAGCGTCTCACGTGATGAATCGGACACGGCCCTAGTTGACTTCGGATCAATGTAATCACTTAGAATGACTAGAGGGATGTCTATCTGAGTGGGAGTTCACAAGATGAACTTAATTATCCTGAACATAGACAAAAGGTCTTCGCAAATTATGTCGTAGCTCGCGCTTCAGTTCTACTGTTTAGATATGTTCCTAGAGAAAATTTAGTTGAAAGTTGATAGTAGCAATTATGCGGACTAGGTCCGTAAACTGAGGATTGTCCTCATTGCTTCATAGAAGGATTATGTCCTTAATGCACCGCTCAGTGTGCTGAACCTCGAACGTTGTCTATGGATGTTGCGAACATCTGACATACACATTTTGATAACTACGTGATAGTTCAGTTAAACGGCTTAGAGTTGAGGCACCGAAGACGTTTTAAAACGTCGCAAAACATATGAGATGTTTCGAGGGCTGAAATTGGGATTTCAGGCTCGTGCCCACGTCAAGAGGTATAAGACCTCCGACGATTTTCTTAGCCTGCAACTAAGGGAGAAAAGCTCAATTGTTGAGCTTGTGCTCAGATTGTCAAGTACAACAACTCATTTGAATCGAAGTGGAGTTGATCTTCCAGATGAGATAGTGATGTTTCTCCGAAGTCATTACCACCAAGCTGCTAGAGCTTCGTGATGAACTATAATATATCAGGGACATATATGATGATCCTTGAGATATTCGCGATGTTTGACACCACAAAAGTAGAAATCAAGAAGGAGCATCAATTGTTGATGGTTTGTGAAACCACTAGTTTCAAGGAGGGCAAGGGCAAAAAGGGATGCTTCATGAAACGGCAAATCAGCTGCTGCTCTAGTGAAGAAACCCAAGGTTGAACCCAAACCCGAGACTAAGTGCTTCTGTAATAAGGGGAACAGCCACTGGAGCAGAATTACCCTAGATACTTGGTAGATGAGAAGGTTGTCGATAGAAGTATATTGGATATACATTATGTTAATGTGTACTTTACTAGTACTCCTAGTAGCACCAGGGTATTAGATACCGGTTCAGTTGCTAAGTGTTAGTAACTCGAAATAAAAGCTACGGAATAAACGGAGACTAGCTAAAGGTGAGATGACGATATGTGTTGGAAGTGTTTCCAATGTTGATATGATCAAATATCGTACGCTCCCTCTACCATCGAGATTGGTGTTTGCGTTGAGCATAGACATGATTGGATTATGTCTATCGCAATACGGTTATTCATTTAAAGAGAATAATGGTTACTCTGTTTATTTGAATAATACCTTCAATGGTCTTGCACCTGAAATGAATGGTTTATTGAATCTCGATCGTAGTGATACACATGTTCATGCCAAAAGATAGTAATGATAGTACCACCTACTTGTGGCACTGCCACGTAAGTCATATCGGTATAAAACGCATGAAGAAGCTCCATGTTGATGGATCTTTGGGCTCACTTGTTTTGAAAGGTTTGAGACATGCGAACCATGTCTATTGGTGTATATGCATGAAGAAACTCCATGCAAATGGACCGTTTGGACTCACTTGATTTTGAATCACTTGAGACATGCAAATCATACCACATGGGCAAGATGACTGAAAGCCTCGTTTTCAGTAAAATGGAACTAGAAAGCAACTTGTTGGAAGTAATACATTTTGATGTGTGCAATCCAATGAGTGCTGAGGCATGTGGTGGATATCGTTATGTTCTTACTTCACAGATGATTTGAGTAGATGTTGAGTATATTTACTTGATGAATCACGAGTCTGAATTATTGAAAGGTTCAAGTAATTTCAGGTGAAGTTGAAAGATCGTCGTGACAAGAGGATAAAATATCTATGATATGATCATAGAGATGAATATCTGAATTACGAGTTTGGCACAGAATTAAGAAATTGTGGAAATTGTTTCACAACTAATACAGCCTGGAACACCATAGTGTGATGGTGTGTCCGAACATCATAACTGCACCCTATTGGATATGATGCATACCATGATGTCTCTTATCGAATTACCACGATAGTTTATGGGTTAGGCATTAGAGACAGCCACATTCACTTTAAATAGGGTACCACGTAATTCCGATGAGATGACACCGTATGAACTATGGTTTAGAGAAACTTAAGCTGTCATTTCTTAGAAGTTTGGGGCTGCGACGCTTATGTGAAAAAGTTTCAGGCTGATAAGCTCGAACCCAAAGCGGATAAATGCATCTTCATAGGACACCCAAAACAGTTGGGTATACCTCCTGTCTCAGATCCGAAAGCAATAAGGGATTGTTTCTAGAATCGGGTCCTTTCTCGAGGAAAAGTTTCTCTCGAAAGAATTGAGTGGGAGGATGGTGGAGACTTGATGAGGTTATTAAACCGTCTCTTCAACTAGTGTGTGGCAGGGCACATGAGTTGTTCCTGTGGCACCTACACAAATTGAAGTGGAAGCTTATGATAGTGATCATGAAACTTCAGATCAAGTCACTACCAAACCTCGTGGGATGACAAGGATACGTACTACTTCAGAGTGGTACGTAATCCTGTCTTGGAAGTCATGTTGCTAGACAACAATGAACCTACGAGCTATGGAGAAGCGATGGTGGGCCCGGATTCCGATAAATGGCTCGAGGCCATAAAATCCGAGAGAGGATCCATGTATGGAAACAAAGTGTACACTTTGACAGAACTACTTGATGGTCGTAAGGCTGTTAGGTACATATGGATTTTAAAAGGAAGACGGACAATGATGGTAGGTATCACCATTAAGAAAGCTCGACTTGTCGTTAAGATGTTTCCGACAAGTTCAAGGAGTTGACTGCGATGAGACTTTCTCACTCGTAGCGATGCTAAAAGTCTGTTGGAATTATATTAGCGATTACTGCATTATTTATGAAATCTTGCAGATAGGATGTCAAAACATTGTTTCCTCGATGATTTTCTTGAGGAAAGGTTGTATGTGATACAACCGGAAGGTTTTGTCAATCCTGAAGGATGCTAATAAGTATGCAAAGCTCCAGCAATCCTTCTAAGGACTAGAGTAAGCATCTCGGAGTTGGAATGTATGCTTTGATGATGATCAAAGATTTTGGATTTATACAAAGTTTATGAGAAACTTGTATTTCCAAAGAAGTGAGTGGGAGCACTATAGAATTTTCTGATGAGTATATGTTGTTGACATATTGTTGATCAGAAATGACGTAGAATTTCTGGAAAGCATATAGGGTTATTTGGAAAGTGTTTTTCAATGGAAAACCTGGATTAAGCTACTTGAACATTGAGCATCAAGATCTATAAGGATAGATCAAAACGCTTAATGGTACTTTCAAATGAGCACATACCTTGACATGATCTTGAAGGTGTTCAAGATGGATCAGTCAAAGAAGGAGTTCTTGCCTGAGTTGTAAGGTATGAAGTTAAGACTTAAAGCTCGACCACGGCAGAATAGAGAGAAAGGACGAAGGTCGTCCCCTATGCTTTAGACGTAGGCTCTATAGTATGCTATGCTGTGTACCGCACCTGAAGTGTGCCTTGCCATGAGTCAGTCAAGGGGTACAAGAGTGATCCAAGAATGGATCACAGGACAGCGGTCAAAGTTATCCTTAGTAACTAGTGGACTAAGGAATTTTCTCGATTATGGAGGTGATAAAAGAGTTCGTCGTAAAGGGTTACGCCGATGCAAACTTTGACACTAATCCAGATTATTCTGAGTAGTAAACTGGATTCGTATAGTAGAACAGTTATTTGGAATAGCTCCAAATAGAACGTGGTAGCTGCATCTGGAAGATGACATAAGAAATTTGCAAGTACATACGGATCTGAAAGATTCAGACCCGTTGACTATAACATCTCTCACAAGCATAACATGATCAAACCCAGAACTCATCGAGTGTTAATCACATGGTAATGTGAACTAGATTATTGACTCTAGTAAACTCTTTGGGTGTTAGTCACATGGGGATGTGACCTTGAGTGTTAATCACATATCGATGTGAACTGGATTATTGACTCTAGTGCAAGTGGGAGACTGTTGGAAATATGCCCTAGAGGCAATAATAAATTAGTTATTATTATATTTCCTTGTTCATGATAATCGTTTATTATCCATGCTAGAATTGTATTGATAGGAAACTCAGATACATGTGTGGGTACATAGACAACACCATGTCCCTAGTATGCCTCTACTTGACTAGCTCGTTAATCAAAGATGGTTATGTTTCCTAACCATAGACATGTGTTGTCATTTGATTAACGGGATCACATCATTGGGAGAATGATGTGATGGACAAGACCCAATCCTAAGCCTAGCACAAGATCATGTAGTTCGTATGCTAAAGCTTTTCTAATGTCAAGTATCATTTCCTTAGACCATGAGATTGTGCAACTCCCGGATACCGTAGGAGTGCTTTGGGTGTGCCAAACGTCACAACGTAACTGGGTGGCTATAAAGGTACATTACAGGTATCTCCGAAAGTGTCTGTTGGGTTGGCACGAATCGAGACTGGGATTTGTCACTCCGTGTAAACGGAGAGGTATCTCTGGGCCCACTCGGTAGGACATCATCATAATGTGCACAATGTGATCAAGGAGTTGGTCACGGGATGATGTGTTACGAAACGAGTAAAGAGACTTGCCGGTAACGAGATTGAACAAGGTATCGGGATACCGACGATCGAATCTCGGGCAAGTATCGTACCGCTAGACAAAGGGAATTGTATACGGGATTGATTAAGTCCTTGACATCGTGGTTCATCCGATGAGATCATCGAGGAGCATGTGGGAGCCAACATGGGTATCCAGATCCCGCTGTTGGTTATTGACCGGAGAGTCATCTCGGTCATGTCTGCATGTCTCCCGAACCCGTAGGGTCTACACACTTAAGGTTCGGTGACGCTAGGGTTATAGAGATATTAGTATGCGGTAACCCGAAAGTTGTTCGGAGTCCCGGATGAGATCCCGGACGTCACGAGGAGTTCCGGAATGGTCCGGAGGTAAAGATTTATATATAGGAAGTGCTATTTCGGCCATCGGGACAAGTTTCGGGGTCACTGGTATTGTACCGGGACCACCGGAAGGGTCCCAGGGGTCCACCGGGTGGGGCCACCTTCCCCGGGGGGCCACATGGGCTGTAGGGGGTGCGCCTTGGCCTATATGGGCCAAGGGCACCAGCCCCAAGAGGCCCATGCGCCAAGAGAAGAGGGAAAGGAAGAGTCCTAAAGGGGGAAGGCACCTCCGAGGTGCCTTGGGGAGGTGGGACTCCTCCCTGGCCGCACCCTTCCTTGGAGGAAGGGCCAAGGCTGCGCCTCCCCCCTCTCCCTTGGCCCTATATATAGTGGGGGGAAGGGAGGGCAACCAAACCTAAGCCCTGGCGCCTCCCTCTCCCTCCCATGACACATCTCCCTCCTCCTGCAGCGCTTGGCGAAGCCCTGTTGGAATCCCGCTACTTCCACCACCACGCCGTCGTGTTGCTGGATCTCCATCAACCTCTCCTTCCTCCTTGCTGGATCAAGAAGGAGGAGACGTCGCTGCTCCGTACGTGTGTTGAACGCGGAGGTGCCGTCCGTTCGGCGCTAGGATCATCGGTGATTTGGATCACGACGAGTACGACTCCATCAACCCCGTTCTCTTGAACGCTTCCGCGCGCGATCTACAAGGGTATGTAGATCTACTCCTCCCTCGTTGCTAGATGACTCCATAGATTGATCTTGGTGACACGTAGGAAAATTTTGAATTTATGCTACGTTCCCCAACAGAGATACCTCTCCGTCATACGGAGTGACAAATCCCAGTCTCGATTCGTGCCAACCCAATAGACACTTTCAGAGATACCCGTAGTGCACCTTTATAGTCACCCAGTTACGTTGTGACGTTTGGCACACCCAAAGTATTCCTACAGTATCCGGGATTGCACAATCTCATGGTCTAAGGAAAAGACACTTGACATTAGAAAAGCTTTAGCAGACGAACTACACGATCTTGCGCTATGCTTAGGATTGGGTCTTGTCCATCACATCATTCTCCTAATGATGTGATCCCGTTATCAATGACATCCAATGTCCATGGTCAGGAAACCGTAACCATCTATTGATCAACGAGCTAGTCAACTAGAGGCTCACTAGGGACATGTTGTGGTCTATGTATTCACACATGTATTATGATTTCTGTATAATACAATTATAGCATGAACAATAGACAATTATCATGAACAAGGAAATATAATAATAACCATTTTATTATTGCCTCTAGGGCATATTTCCAACAGATCCGATGAAGACGAGGATGTGTTACCGAAGTTCCTTCCTTTTGAGGGGAAGTACGTCTCCGTTAGAGCGGTGTGGAGGCACAATGCTCCCCAAGAAGCCACTAGGGCCACCGTATTCTCCTCACGCCCTCACACAATGCGAGATGTCATGATTCCACTATTGGTTCCCTTGAAGGCGGCGACCGAACCTTTACAAACAAGGTTGGGGCAATCTCCATAACTTAACCAGAGGCTCCCAACAATACCACGAAGCTTCACCACAATGGACTATGGCTCCGTGGTGACCTCAGCCGTCTAGGGTGCTCAAACACCCAAGAGTAACAAGATCCGCTAGGGATAGGTGGGGGAATCGAAAATCTCTTGGTGGAAGTGTAGATCGGGGCCTTCTCAACCACTCCCGAGCAAATCAACAAGTTTGATTGGCTAGAGAGATAGATCGGGTGAAAATGGAGCTTAGAGCATTAATGGAGCTTGAGGGGGAAGAGGTAAGTCAACAAGGAAGAAGGGGACCCCCTTTTATAGTGGGGGCAACAATCCAACCGTTGCCCCACTAAACAGCCCCCCAGAGGGTGGTAGTACCGCTTGGGGGCGGTACTACCGCTGAGCCAGCGGTACTACCGCGGTGGAAAGGGCGGTACTACCGCTGCGAAGCGGTACTACCGCCTCTACTGCCGCAACTAGTGCTGCAAAACCCGACACGAGAAAAGAGCCCTCGAGTCGAGGCGGTAGGAGCCAGACAGGCCAGCGGTAGTACAGCTGCGGAGTCACCGGCGGTACTACCGCTGCGGAGCGGTACTGCCGCTTGTGACCCCTCAGCGGTACTACCGCTGGGTAGCACGGTACTACCGCTGGGACCCAGATAAGAGAGAGAAGATCTCTCCAACGAAGCTGAAGTCGAGGCGGTAGGGCCAGGCAGGCCAGCGGTAGTACAACTGCGGAGTCATCGGCGGTACTACCGCTGCGGAGCGGTACTGCCGCTTGTGACCCCTCAACAGTACTACTGCTGGGACCCAGACAAGACACACAAGAGAGAAAAGATCTCTCCATCGAAGCGGAAGAGCTCTGAGGGTGAGAAGCGGATGTGTACGTGTTGATTCCACCCAAGCAATACCCCAGTGGACCCCCTCTTGATAGTACGGTGCCCTCTACGCAACTAGTCCACCGAAAGAGAAACAAAAGAGCTACACCGTCTTGAATGACACTCCGAGGGGAAGAAATCGTCTCGTGCCAAGGATGAATCTCTGAAATACTCAAAGCACACGATTAGTCCGCAAACACGTTGTCATCAATCATCAAAACCACATCGAGAGAGATATGCCTCAACAATATCAATGTTTTGCCGAAAACCATCTCATTTTTTGCTGGAACCACACACTTTTTTTGCTAAAACCATATAATGTTTTTGTTGGAACCTTGTTTTTTGCTGGAATGTCTTCGTTTTTTTCTAGGAACGGCATCGAAATTGATACCATGGGGCGATGAGCTGGGCGACGGAGGTGCTGCGACCTGCAACCGGCGCACGCCAGAGCTGCGGCCGTCGTCATAGGGAGCTGCAACTACGGGACACACTGCTACATGCACGGAACCAACGGAAAACACAGAAGGAGACGACGGAGGCGACCGGCGGCGAGCGGTGATGGTTGCGCAGGGTGCCGAGAGGGCGCGGGCGTGCTCGCTGCAGGGGAGAGAGAGACGCGGGGGGATTTTGACCCGTGCGAGAGGAAAGAGAAGGAACAGATCATGCGGCCCACCTCACTCACATCGGACGGCTGCTAACCGACCGGCCGAAACTTTTGGCCGGCGCAGAGTGGTGGCCTTATTTTTAGGGGTGTACTTATTTCGTGTGCTAGTTATATTTGGGTTCTAATGGACGCTGCTTGCTCTTGGCAACGTGTGGATGAAAATACGCTGTTGGATGCCATTTGGATGGCACGGATCAACTCAGCCAAGTTCTTCACTGGCCAATCCCTCTGTCCGTCCACCACACCACCGTAGACACACACGCCGCCGCCGCCGCCGCCGCCGCAGCGGCAGCACTCAACGGTTGCCCCGCCGCCGTCGCGGCGCCATGCTCCACCTCTGGAAGCGCGTCCTCTCTCCTTCCACCTCCCAACTCCTCTCCCTCCACCGCCTCCTCTCCGCCGCTTCCACCAACCCTAGCTTCGCCGTGGAGGAGTACCTCGTCGCCACCTGCGGCCTCACCCGACCACAGGCCCTCAAGGCCTCCGCCAAGCTCTCCCACCTCAAGTCCCCCTCCAACCCCGACGCCGTCATCGCCTTCCTCGCCGGCCTCGGCCTCTCCGGCGCCGATGTCGCGGCCGTCGTCGCCAAGGACCCGCGGTTCCTCTGCGCCGGCGTGGAGAGAACTCTGGCCCCTGTCGTCGCGGGGCTCACCGGCCTCGGCCTGTCAGATGCCGAGATTGCGCGCCTCGTCTCGCTCGCCCCCGGCTACTTGCGCCACAGATCCGTCGTCTCCAAGCTAGAGTACTACCTGCCACTCTTCGGCTCCATCGACAACTTGCTCCGGTCGCTCAAGTACGGCTCCGGCTTCCTCGGCTCCCACCTCGAGAGTGCGGTCAAGCCCAAAGTCAGTATCCTAGCAGAGTGCGGTCTAGGTGCTTGTGATATTGCCAAGCTCTTCATCCGTGCGCCGAGGATACTTTGTGCCAGCGCAGAGCGTGTCTTGTGGATGGTCGCCTGCGCCGAACGTATAGGTGTGCCCCGTGAATCTGGGATGTTCAGGCAAGCGCTGCACGCTGTCTCATACTTCAGCGAAGACAAGATCACTGCCAAAGTGGACTACTTGAAGAGGACACTTGGGTGGTCTGATGCCGACGTTGGCATTGCTTTGTCCAAGGCTCCGGTGCTGCTGACAAGGTCACATGATGTGCTGGAGCGTGTGTCAGAGTTCCTTATCTCTGAGGTGGGGTTGGACCCAGCCTACATTGCTCATCGCCCCGTTATGCTCGCTTACAGCCTGGAGGGCCGGCTCAGGCCCCGCTACTATGTTGTGAGATTTCTCAAGGAAAATGGATTGCTAGAGCACGGGCGGAGCTACTATACAACACTGGTTAAGACTGAGAAGGTTTTCATGGAAAAGTTCATATGCCCTCACAAGGAAGCCGCACCATACCTTGCTGAAGACTACGCGTCTGCTTGCAAAGGGGAAGTGCCGGCTAGATTCAGATTTACATGAATCAAGAATGGGCTATGAGAATTGGTAAACTTTGTAAGGTGCAACAAAGTTTTCAATTTGTTGAAAGCTGGTAATTCCTGTTTCACTGTACTTTGCCTAACTTGATGTTGGTTGTCCGTCTGTTAGATGCTGGTATGGTCTTTGCTAACGCTTGATGAAACTGATAATTTGAATCCTGATATGTTAATGCTATCATTTAGTAGAGAAGAAACCATGACTTGCTTATCAACTTGTTCATCCTCATGCCATGTTATTTAACACTTGGAACTAAGTAAACGAGAACAGGCCATTCTGCATGCATTAAAATCTCTATTTTAAAACTTTAATGCATTCCGGGTGATGTTGGCTTGCACCGATGGGCATAGGTGTGCCCCGTGACTCTGGGATATTCAGGCACGCCCTGCGCATTGTCGCATTCCTTGGCGGGAAAAATATAGCTGCCAAATTGGAATACCTGAAGAAGACATTCAGGTTGACTGATGCCAAGGGTAAGTATTCCTGTGTCTATGGTTCTGATTTTGTTGAGGATGTCAAGGAATCAGTTTAGCAAAAGTTTGAGTTCCTCATCTCTGAGTTGGGGTTGGAACAGGCTTGGAGGGTAAAGTTTCTTAAGACAATTAACAAATTTAAATGCTTACTGCACCACAAATTGTTTCAGTGTTCTTGCCTGACAAGAGTTGGTTGTCAGGTCTGGTATGTCTGTGGCATGCTAGGTTGGTCATTGCTAACACTTGATGAAGCTAGTAATTGGATCCATGATTTGTCTCTGAATGTCAATTCTGGACCCTCTTTTTGGGAACAATTTTGGACTAGTCGATGGTCACAATACATTGATCAATCTGAGGATTCGGTTTTGGTCCAGTTTGTTTGTTGCTTGTTCTAATTCTTGTGAGCTGAAAATCTTTGTTCTTTCTGCAGTACCTTTTTTTGGAAGTGATTAAATGCTGTGAAAGCAATTCATGCTTTACTAGCCTGTATCAGATTTTTCCTTGATTTTTCTCCAGTACTGTTTCTTGATGGCCTATTGGCTGATACTTTCAGTCCTAGGGACAACCGAGCTCAAAACTGAACTTTATTTTCATCGATAAAGGACTTACATGTGTCTGAAGCTATGTTTGGAATATCAGATCTATGATAGCAAATGGTTACTTCTGTTTAGTGTGGTTTCCAATCTGCCTAGACTGATCTCAGATGTTAATTAGCTTCGTTTCTGGATCATTTGGAAAATGAGGAATGTTACTGTTTTTCATTGGCTATCGGTGGGTGGTGGCAAGTGAGGGTGTTGTTCAAGTCTGGAATGAACATTGGCGTCCTGCGCTTGGAGAATGGCTGAAGAAGAGTGGTTTGGCGCTCTGTCTGCTATCTATCAGTGAGCTTGTTGGGATGTCATTCAGTCCGAGAGGAGGATGCAGACGTGATCCAGTCTGTTGGTTGCTGTGCTCTAGTTCGTGTGAGCTGCAAATCTTCGGTATTTCTGCCCAACTTAAATTTTGTTGGAACCGTGTGCTATATAAGTTTGTTCAGTAGTAACTTCCCACTTCTGCTGCTGCGCATATGTTTGCCGTTTACATTCGCACCTTATAGTTTAATAAGACCTCCTGCTCCAACCGTTCCAGCTTGTCGAAATTCAGCACCTAAAGATGACAATGCTGCATTTTTTTTTGTTAGCTGAGTTACATTTTTCTTTATGTTCTGATGTACTTCCAAGTTATACTAAATCAGAGGGAGTATGTTGTAATAGTGATTTACAGTTAACCCTTGTTTTGACCTCTTGCTAGCTTAGCTTTTTCTTTTGTGTCACTAGCACTCATGCGCGATTAGGTAACTCAAAAAACGGTAAAAAGGGAAAATGTGGTTACTGCTGATGGGGTCGGCGAGGAGATCCCCCTTGTAACTGATGTCGCGGCATGGTTGATGAGTCATGATGTGGCGCTTGCAGAATGCATTAAGAATGGTGTTTAGCTTTCTTTCTGCTATACTATAATGTATCTCTGAGCTTTTTTGGAAGTGGTTCAGTCAGTGCCTATATCGCTGATGCTGTAACAGGAGAGGTATAGTTTCTTTTTTTTTGTTTTGCCTGAACCCTGATTTTATTTATTTATTTTTTGCATTAGATTTCGACTCTTGTAGTTTTGATTTCAATGACGAAATCCACACAGGACAGCTCTCGTATTTTTTGCATGTATTTATATTTTGTTATGTTCAGAAATAAAGACCCCCAGGTTTGATGACGAACACACAAGAATCCAGTGTGGTATAGCAGATTGATGTCTAACAATTTTCTTTGACAATTTGTGGTATCAACAGGAACCATCTAGCAAAATTAAGGAAACATGAAGAGAATTTGTCCCTGTGCATCGGCCATGAGAAACTAAAAGTTGGAGGCAGAAACCACATGCAACCATTATTGTTGTCCTCATCGCGGTAATGGTACACCCTTGCCGCGCAGCTCGAAAATGTGTTTGGCCTGGCACGTCACCTGTTGCTCGTGCGTGTTCGGGATGCTCGCCTTGATGTCGGACATGATGTGGACCATGGTGATCATTGGAGCGCCGCGGCCTTCATTCACGGCGACCTCGCACATGAACAGCTTGGTGCGCGAGATGTCGTATAGGAACAGTTTGCGGTTGCGAGAGGGGCCATGGAGTTCGCCGTTGCAGAAGGCGATGTCCACAAGCTCCTCGTATGCTCCCGTGGTCCAGTAGACCTCCGGGTAGCCAACCCTGCAGAGTGCCTGAGGAAGGTCCGTCGTAGAAGACGACCTTCTTGATGGCACAATTATGGTGTCGTCGGTTCTCAGTGGGGCACACTCAACATCCCCATGCTTCGCGGAGAGCGCCGCCTGGATGGCAGGGAAGGGATTCACGATCAGGAGCTGGTGCTGGTGGTCGTCGAACACCGGAACATGCATGTGGCAGTGATCCGGCCACCATCATGGGACCAAACAAGGGGTGTGTCGGGTGAATGTCACACTCCTAGATGAGTCTAGCAGCGTGATCGCAGTTGTGGACACAAGACTGGAAGCAGAGGAAACAAAGCACATCAGGACAGATGAAACTGAAGCTGTTACAGCTTAGTACTTGGCGGGAAATGGTCTGGCGCCAGCAGAGGCAATCGTAGCAGCGAGGGACAAGTGAGTGTGGGATCAAGGCGGTCAGTGAGGGTAGCCGGCCCAGTTATAAGTGTTGAACTGTAAAACTGAACAGAGTCTGAACTTGTCTCATTGATTCAGAGTCAGGAGTACATATAGGCACTGAATACAGGCAGTTTACAGAGAACGTGCACACATATCGTGCATCGTGGGACTAATGGTGGGGAGACTAAGTCATGTAAACGTGACAGTAATGTGTGCACTTAGCATCCCCCCGCAGTCGCAGCATCGATGTCGACGATGGTAAGACTGGAGCAAAATTCACTGAAAATCGCTGTTGGTAGTCCTTTGGTGAAAATGTCAGCATATTGAGATTGAGTAGGAACATGCAGTACTTTGACTTCGCCCAGCTGCACCTTCTCACGGACAAAGTGGAGATCGATCTCAATGTGCTTGGTGCGGCGATGCTGAACTGGATTTGCTGACATGTACACTGCAGAGATATTGTCGCAGAAAACAATGGTGGCCTTGGATATTGGACGTTGGAGTTCCAACAATAATTGGCGGAGCCACACAGACTCAGCAACAGCGTGTGCCACAGCTCTATACTCCGCTTCTGCTGACGACCTGGAAACAGTGTGTTGCCTTTTGGAAGACCAAGAGATTAGATTATCACCTAAATACACACAAAATCCAGAAGTAGAGCGACGGGTCTTGGGGCAGCCGGCCCAATCGGCATCCGAGTATGCTGTCAGGGAAGTTGGGGAGGAGGTGTTTATGTGTAAGCCAAGATGAAGAGTGCCCTTGAGGTAGCGAATGATACGCTTGACAAGAGCGAGGTGAGGATCACGAGGATCATGCATGAATAGGCAGGCCTGTTGGACAGCATAAGCAATGTCCGGGCGGGTTAGGGTGGCATATTGCAGAGCACCTGCAAGGCTGCGGTAGAATGCCGGGTCAGAAACAGGGTTGCCGGAGGAGTCAAGCTTGTTGCCAGTGTCAACGGGGGTGCGAGCAATGTGACAGTCAGTCATGCTAGCGCGGTCAATGAGGTCAGAGAGGTACTGGCGTTGGGAGAGAAACAGGCCAGCAGAGGAGCGTGTGACAGTAATGCCTAAGAAGTGATGGAGAGCTCCAAGATCGGTCATGGAGAATTCTGACCGAAGAGATGCTATAAGAGAGTTGAGGAAGGTAGTGGAGGAGCAGGTTAGGATGATGTCATCAACATATAAGAGGAGGTAGGCGGTGGCATTGTCGGAGTGATAAGTAAACAGAGAAGAATCAGACTTTGAAGGGAGGAAGCCAAGGGTCTGAATGTATGTGGCAAAGCGAGAAAACCAAGCTCGGGGTGCTTGTTTAAGGCCGTAAAGAGACTTTTTGAGCAAGCAGACGTGATCAGGAAAGGATGGATCTTCGAAGCCCTGTGGCTGTTGACAGTACACAGTTTCAGTCAAGGTGCCGTGAAGGAAGGCATTTTTTACATCTAGTTGGTGTATAGGCCAGTGAGAGGAGGTCGCAATGGATAGGACGGCACGAATCGTGCTTGGTTTGACAACGGGGGAGAACGTCTCATCGTAATCGATTCCCGGTTGTTGAGAGAAGCCGCGGCATACCCAACGAGCTTTATAGCGAGCCAAGCTGCCATCAGCGTGAAATTTGTGGCGGAATAGCCATTTGCCTAAGACAACGTTGCAGGAGGGAGGACGAGGAACAAGCTCCCAAGTGTCATTCTGCTTAAAAGCATCAAACTCGGAGCGCATAGCCTCAAGCCAATGGGGATCATGAAGTGCAGAGCGGTATGTTTTAGGAACAGGGGATATGGTAGAGGTGGAGGCTAACAGGTTAAGACGGCGAGCAGGGATGCCAAAGCCCCGTTTCGCTCGAGTGGTCATCTTGTGTGGGTTTTGGGGAATAGGGACCGGAATTGCCTTGGCCGGTAGAGGTGGAGTATGGGGAGGTGTGGTGGAGGCAGTATAGGGAGGGGGTGGAGGGGACGGTGGTGCCGGAGGTGTAGGAGGTTCATGCGTAGTTGTGGCCTGCGTGGGAGCTGGGTTGTCGGTAACGGCAAACAGAGGCCGTGAGGAAGGGGAGGATGAGTTGGGATGCGGAAGCGTGGAGGTGGCGTGCAATGTGGCAAAGGGAAAAGATTGTTCGTCGAAGGTCACATGGCGGGAGATGATAATCCGACCAGAAGATAGATCCAAGCAGTGATATCCGCGGTGCTCGTCAGGGTAGCCCAAGAATACGCACGGAGTGGAACGTGGAGCAAGCTTGTGAGGTGTTGTGGCAGTGAGGTTGGGATAGCACAGGCAACCAAAAACGCGCAGCGTGTCATATGGTGGAGGTGAGTTGTGAAGGCTGATGTATGGCGTAGAGGAGGGGTTGGATTTGTAGGGGCGAAGGTTGAGGAGAAAGGTGGCCGTCCGAAGAGCTTCGACCCAGTAGGCAATGGGCATGGATGCCTGAATGAGCAAGGTGCGGAGTATATCATTCGTGGTGCGAAGGGCGCGCTCAGCCTTGCCATTCTGAGGCGAGGTGTATGGGCAGGAAAATCGAAGGACAATGCCATGCTGGAGAAACAAGTCGCGATTGCGTTGGTTGTCAAATTCAGTGCCATTGTCACACTGAAGAAATCGAATGGGTGTGGAGAAATGGGTAGAGACAAACTGTTGAAACTTCACAAAAATGCCATGAACATCAGATTTGGCCTTAAGAGGAAAAGACCACATGTAGTGAGTGAAATCATCAACCACAATCAGATAATATTTGTATCCAGACACACTGAGAACAGGGGACGTCCAAACATCACAATGTAAAAGCTCAAATGGTGTAAAGGTAGATGTCTTTGATAGATGAAATGGCAAACGTACATGCTTTCCTCTCTGACAGGCTTCGCAGAGCGCTGGGTCATGAGAGCCTTTTCTACAGGGAATTTGAAAATGCTGAAGTAAACTAGATACAGTCTGTGAATTGGGATGGCCTAAGCGACGGTGCCAAAGGTTGACACTAGCGAGGAACGCCGATGCAGAGTTGGTTGTCATGGCTTCATGGAATGGATAGAGATCGCCAGTGCTATCATGTCGTGCGATCAGGGCCTGGATTTTGAGATCCTTCACAGAAAGACCAAGGGGATCAAATTCCATGGAAACTTGGTTGTCAGTTGTAAAGCGGCGAACAGAAATAAGATTTTTGACTAGGGAAGGAGCAACAAGAACATTGTTAAGATATAAGGGACGATGAACATTAGGAATAACAGAACGACCGATGTGAGAGACAGAGAGATGTGATCCATTGCCAACAATGATGGGTGGTGTAGAAGGAGATGGGTGGGCAGAAGACAGCATACCAGGCGTACCAGACATGTGCGCAGTTGCTCCAGAGTCGACGATCCAGCCTCCATCATTGTGGTTGGTATAGGCGTTCAAGGCGTGGACCAAGGCCGCTTGGTCCCAGGCAGGAGACGCAGGAGTCGTGGGAGGTGCGTACATCGGCGCTTGCATCGGCGCAGCCGCATAGGCAGGAGGCACAAATGGCGAGGCCGGGTATGTCGCAGGCGCCGGTTGATGGTTCTGCGCGAAGGAGTAGTATGCCTGAGCAGGAGGCCGGCCAAGCAGGCCGGGGCCGCCGACGAGTCGTGGCGACGGCAGCTGCCAGGGCACGGGGCCAGGCGCGGCGACGGCAGTTGCCTGGGTCCATGGGACAGGCCAGGCCTGAACCAAGCCGGTCCAGGGATCAGTGTGGGCACGCCATGGCGGAGTCATGGGTGCCGTCGGTGTCGCTGCCGGTTGACGAGGCGGTGCTGGTGAGGCGTGAGCCGATGGCGTCGTGGAGGTCGACCCGTTGTTGGATGCGTTCCGGTGCTGAAAACCGGGAATCGGGTTCTTGCCCTTGTAGTTCGGGCTGACGCCGGTGGGGCGCGCGGCCGGCTGTTGCGGGGACGGAGCTTGGGTGGCGTTGCCGCTGTTGCGAGGCCCGTTGTTGGAGTAGAAGGCCTGCGGTTGCTCCATCCTGGTGCGCAGTTTGGTCTCCTCGAGTTGAAGCATGGAGAGCACCTCAGAGTACGGCAGCGCGGGGCGAAGCAGAGGGATGACGGATGTGACCTTGTCGAATCGCTCGCTGATGCCGGCGAGGGTGGCGGAGATGAGCCGGCGGTCATCCACCGGAGCGCCGAGCTCATGCAGTTCATCCGCCATGGCCTTGAGGCGCTGGCAGTAGGTGCCGACGGGCTCGTCCCTCTGCTTGAGGGTGCGCATCGCTGTCTCCAGGTGGTTGATGCGGGCATCGCGGTTGTCCTGGAACAAGCGCTGGAGCTTGCGCCAGATGACGAAGGCGGTGGCGCCGTCCTTGGGGAGGAGGCCGAACAGCTCCGTCGAGATCCGCATGTAAATCCACTGCAGAATGGCGAAGTCGTCCTTGATCCAAACGGGATCGGAGGAGGCCGCCAGGTTGTCGCCGTCGATGTGGCTGCGGAGGCCGCAGCGCCCGAGGTGGACAAGGAACAAATGACGCCAGTGGTAGTAGTTGTGTGCCGCCAGGTCGAGGACGATGGGGATGAACGGGGATACATCTGTGATGGTGTCGATGATTGAGGTTGGGGCAAGCAGAGTAGCAGATGGGGGGTGAGTAGGTAAGGTAGGTTGGTAGGTCGGGGAAGGAAGATGACCCAGAGGTCCGAGGTGGGTGTTGCCGGCGGCAGGCGAGGTTGCCGCGCCGGTTTGGTTCATCGTGGACGAGGACTAGCCTGATACCATGTTGAACTGTAAAACTGAACAGAGTCTGAACTTGTCTCATTGATTCAGAGTCAGGAGTACATATAGGCACTGAATACAGGCAGTTTACAGAGAACGTGCACACATATCGTGCATCGTGGGACTAATGGTGGGGAGACTAAGTCATGTAAACGTGACAGTAATGTGTACACTTAGCAATAAGCCGAAGTGATGTACAATCGATTTAGAGAGGAAATTCTAAACTCTTCCCCCCCCCCCCCCCCCCCCCCCCCCCCCTCTCCCTGTTCTTCTTCTTCCCCAAGTCTCCCTGTTCTTCTCTCCTACCCATGAAATTATAGATTTGTTGTCCCAATCATAGGTTAGGACGTTAGGTCATAACAAAATCATGTGATCTGTTAGGTCTCTTCGGGGGAGCAGCCACGGCTCCGCCGTTCAAACCAAGTGCGCAATCACAGTTCATCGCAACAGGTCTCAGATCCATGGAAGAGAAGTTCCTCACCGAGATTAAGGAGAGAAAGGACATAAAAGTGGATAGCAAAAGATGTAATTGACTAGCTGAAATAACTTCTCGAGATCATCCCACTAATTAACCAGCCATCCAAATCCAACCAAGTAACCTCCATGGCCAAAGTGCCACTTCGCGTTCTGTTGCCTCTCAATCCAGATCCAACATGCATGCAGAGAGACCAAAAGGCTATGCCAGAGCAGTATCGATGAGCTAGCCATGTTCACTATGTTCATTCACTTCCGTGTTTGCCCTACATGATGCATCACCCAAATGAAAAGAACTTAAACACTTTCTCTCGGCTAGCTTCCCAAAGCAACCCCATCGTTTGTAATTTATAGAGGTGCATTATTGCCCATGTTTTATTAATGCATGCCGACCAATAATTTCTCAAAAGTTACAAAGATTGGTACTACTTTCTTGTACAACTTGTTTGGTTGGAGATAATTGAAGACAGAGAAATAGAGATTTAGACGTTCTGCGACACAAAGTCACTTCTTTGCGGAATATGATAATATATGAAGGATTATGCATGACATGCAATTGGGAGTATAGCTCGTAACATTTTTAATAACAGGGAGCATCGTGATTAGGAGAGAACTGTTTTACATAGAACATCTTGATACTTTGTCATAACTTATATTCTCATCACCTACAAAATCTCGCGCAATCCCCAAACTCATCCAATATGTCTGCCCGGATAGTCTGGAGAAAAAAGTATGCCTAATGACCCTCTCCCCCAACCTGCCCCATTTGTCCAGACAGTCCGGGTGTCCCCAAACCTGCCCGGTATGTGGGGAAGAAATGGGAGATAACCGGGAGACCCCATTGGAGGGGAGGACAAATGTGGCTCAGCAAATAAGGGCTCAAATTAGGCACTTACCCTTGAAGATGCTCTTAGCTAATCCCTTGTATATTCTCACAACCAAACATGGGAAGAAACTTCTCTCTCAAATCCCCAAATACAATTGCCATTAGATACGAAATAGAGGATTTGGACTAAAATGACACATTCAATGCCTAATTTTTCTATAACTCATATTCTACTTCCTTATAGTTGCCAAACATGTTAGTTGACTTTCTATGATGCTTGAACAATAGTCCAACCATCCAGAGTGCATTCATTCGACGGATAAAAGCATAGGGTTGGCATTGGACGGATGAATTAGTTTTCATGATGCTAAGGAGGCACCTAATCCGCGGCTATGGCGGGAGCTTGCAGATCCCGCTATCCCAAGCTTGTCGTCCCTCTGCTTCCTCCTTCGTGTCCATGTCGACATGGGGAACCGCCATCACATTTGTAGCAAATTAGTGTTATCGCTGTTTCTTTGACAATTTTTAGTATCAACACGAATCATCTAGCAAAAGTAAGAATACGTGAAGAGACCTTGTCCCTGTGCATCGGCCATGCGAAACTAAAAGTCTGGAGGCAGAAACCACATGCAACCATTATTGTTGTCCTCATCACGGTAATGGTACACCCGTGACACGATCCTCCCCATTTTATGCATGTACCCGTTGCCCGAGAAGTACACGGCGCAACTACCGATATCCAAACGCTTCATGTAGCACTCACCTTCGAAGGGTGGGGAGTATTGCTTGGGGTAGTAGATGTAGTTTCTGTCCACCCCACCACGTTGGACGCCAACGTGAACCGCCTTAGAGCACGCGGGGCTAAGAAACAGGAACCTGCGCCCGCTTGTATTGGTTCCGCGTCCTCTCGTCGCATTCGCCAAGCTCGTACACCTTGAAGTATGAGCGGAGGTCGGGCCACTCACAGAACTCCACTCCGATTGCCACCTTGCCATGCAGCTCGAATATGTGTTTGGGCCCTAGCTTGTGCATGTTCGGGATGCTCTCCTCGAGGTCAGATATGATGTGCACCATGGCGATCGTTGGAGGGTCGCTGTCTTCATTCACGCCGACCTCGTACATGAACAGCTTGGTGCACGAGATGCCATACAGGAACAGTTTGTGGTTGCGAGAGAGGCCATGGAGTTCGCCATCACAGAACGCGATGTCCACAAGATCCCCATATGCTTCTGTGCCACATCCTTGTGTGGTCCAGCCGGCCTCCGGGCTGCCAACCCTGCAGAGTGCGAGATTGCCCCATGTGGTGATCGCGGCGAGCATGCATCCGCCAGAGGAAGGGTCGTCGGAGAAGACGACCTTCTTGATGGCGGGCCGGGTGATTGTGGGTTTGAAACCGGCGTCGATTGTGTGCGGCCACGCGTACTCGACGGCACTCTGGTTCGCGGTGAGCGTCACCTCGATGCCAGAAGGAGTTCACGATCAGGAGCTGCTGCCCATGGTCGTCGGACGCACACATGGCAGCGATCCAGCCACCATCATGGGACCCAACAAGGCGCGTGCCGGGTGTCACGGCCCACGGGAGCGGGACGCGCACGGCCCTGCCGTCCTCGGGGCTGTGCGCCCACGCTGCATCATGGTCGCCGGCGGACGGTGAGGGTAGCATCAGCAGCAGAGGCAGAGCAGGCAGCGGCGGGTGCCATGAAGCGACGGTGCACCATGACGTGCAGACAGCCGCGAAGCGCGAGCGGTCGTGCGCCGAGGAGCAGCAGCGGTAGACGGCCGCCAGGAGGTCGCCGGGAAGCTCCGACCACGGCCGCTCGACGCCCTTGCCGGCTGCCATCGATGGGTTCGTCGTGATCGTTTGTTATTGTAGTCGGCGCCTTGGCTGCCCCGTCGGAATCGCTATATATAGATACGGACGTCGGACGGTACGCGAGTAGAAGTAGAACTCGAGGTCATGACCGGACTAGAGTTAGGTTAGACACACGACCGGATTTGTTTGAGAGGCAGCCACGTACTCTTTTCGAACTCAGGCCACTAGCTACTACCTTGTTCAACATCTCTTGACTGAATCAAATATAGGGTACCGGTAGAACGTACTTTGCAAACACATAATAAAAGAGTCAATTAATACGCAAGATACTTACACTTGGCAAGAAAAGTCACTTTAGTGCCATGACTTGTGGCATACATTGAACCGGTGCCACAACTTGGCTAGGGCGTGCAAATACGGTGCAAAACTCGTTTGAATACGCATGCGGCGCCGATGAGGCGTGACAGCATGTCGTGGGGCCCATTGTCAGTGACCTCCCCCTGTAGAGTAGGTGTGTGGGTGTTGTTTCTCACAAAAACAACCTTGGAATTTTATTTATTTGCACGAGAAAGCCCCTGACAGGTGCGAAACCCAGCTGTAGCACAAATTTTATATTGGAATGAAAAAATAACATAAATTAAGACGAAGACACAAACTGGCCATTTGGACCATCCAGTCGCTCGGCTAGCCACCCAATCGCTACACCATTTGACGGCTTGGTGGATACACATATCTTATATCTTTTGCTTAAACAACATAAATTAATAATTTTAGTAATTCTGAAAAATGTTGGCGTGGGGTTCGAACCTTCGATTGGGGCAAAATTTAAGACAAGCCGATCACTGCATCCACATTCATTTGGTCTCTACTTACAAGTTTGTAAATAGAATATTCATGTAGGCTATAAAAGGGTTCATGCTTGAATTGTTTTAATGTTGCTTTACAAGTTTTTATGTGTTTTGATAAATTTTATGTGTGTTAAAAAATAATTTCAATAAATACAAATATATGTATGGGAAAAATATATGAGCTAAATGTGTCACTTGCATATCCTCAAAGGAATATGCATGTACAATTATATATATTATTCATAACTAGGATTCACATATATTTTTACAATTTTAAAAATGAAAATAAAACAAAACACATGTTAAAAATAGGCCGTACTAACTGCAGTCCATTTTTCGCCCATGACCGCGGTCAGTTGTAGAAATAAAATGTAACAATCGTATGCAAAGAAAAAATGCCTGCCTTTGTTGGGGTGGCATGCCCGTCAAATTGTGTCCCGCAGGTCCCGTGTTCTAACCCTCATGTTCACGTCTTTTTGTTGGAATTAAAATTCTTAATTAAATTATGTTGTTAAAAGCAACGATATAATGATGGAGTATCCTTGTAGGACATGAAGTGTATCCTTGTGTGTTGGTTAGCTGCGTGGTTAGATTAGCAGGCGTTCGCGGCTCAATACCTCAAGTTTGCAATATTTTCAATCTAACATAATTTGTGGTTTTGGCTGACAATGGGTCCTGCACATATAGGGTTTTTTATGCGAAAATAAAATAAAATTCAAGGCTGTTCTAGCAAAATTTACACGCCACACGCCTGGTCTACTGCCGGTCACTGACAATGAGCCCCCACGCCATGCTATCATGCTTCATCAGCGTCGCATGCATATATAAATGAGTTTTGCACCGTATTTGTACAACGAGCCAAGTTATGGCACCAGTTTAATGTATGCCGCAAGTTTTGATACTAAAGTAATTTTTTTCACTAAGTTTAAGCATCGATGGTGTAATTGACTCATAATAAACCCCCCTATGTTTGTAACGCTCCTCCTGATGGATAGAGCGAAGATCAGCACAATACTGCTCATTGTTTTTCCTGCAAAGGTTAGAGCATCAACACCCGAGCTCGCGAAGCCCCAATTATTGTAACGCTCCTCCTGATGGATAGAGCGAAGATCAACACAATACTGCTCATTGTTTTCCCTGCAAAGGTTAGAGCATCAACACCCGAGCTCGCGAAGCCCCAATTATTGTAACGCTCCTCCTGAACCGAGTCTATCCGGCATGAATCCATATGCCTGGCCGAAGACGGAGTCGGTCCGGCGTGAATCCATTGCGTCGGTGCAACCGGTGATCGGATCCACCGGTGCTGGTCAATCGATGCTTGATTGACAAGGAGGTTAAAACCTCTCGGCCTCTGCATCAATCGATGCATGCGGCCATCTTTATTTATTATTCCATTGAGGTCTAACAAGCACATATGATCAATCGATGCTTGATTGACAAGGAGGTTAAAACCCCTCAGCCTCTGCATCAATCGATGCATGCGGCCATCTTTATTTATTATTCCATCAAGGTGTAACAAACACATACATCAAGCCATCAGAAGCCATCACTCACACCTATAAAACTCGATAAATGGAGTGCTCTCATTCCCCATATCTAAACCGGTATCGTCGCTGATCCATCCATATAACGTATCAGAACGAGCAGCCGGTGCAGCAGACCTAAAGCGTACACCATATGCACACATATTAGACGCCGCCATCATCATCCGACCGCTGACCCATCTTTAGGAAAGATATCCGCATCATCCTTGGCAGTCCGTCCATCCGTCGACGCCACCACGACGCCCAACGACGCCACCACCCTACGCTCGTCCATCCCGATGCGAAGTTTCTGGAAGATCTGTCGTGCGTAGCACCTGCCGACCAGGCATGACACAGCGTGCACCTGTCGGCTAGGCATGACTTGACATCTCTACCGAAGCTCCGTGCATGACGAAGCCGCTCCACCTTCTGCCTATGTCTTCCAGTGCTGCTCCACAAATGATACTCCGAAGAGAGAAACGACACCTCAGTACCGCCATCATCCGATCTAGAAGACCAGATCCTAGGGTTTCCCAGAAGTAGCATGAGTGGGTTGACAGTCGTTGCACGACGATGCCTTCATCGAGGTAACGACACATAATACCGCCATTGCCTGCCATCGGCTCAGTTTTCATCGGCAACTGCCTTTTCGACTCACAGCCGGAACTAAATGACGGATCTTGAGATCTGATCATCCAGCCTCAGGCCGACCACCTTCGACGGAGGACATGGCCACCACCGTCGGCTACACCGGCCAGATTAGATCTGACCGGAGGTGCCGCCAAGCAGCCCAGCAGGCCCTCCACGCCGCCGCCAACCCGAAGCCGGATGACACGCCTACGTAGCATAAGTCGCGGCCGCCTGAACCAGGCAAGCCGCCGCCCACCGTAGTGACAGGGCTAGCCACCGCCGCAGCCGGATCTGCCGTGCCTCCACATGCGCAAGGGCTCCGCACTACCCGTGAGACACGGGAGACAGGAAGATCCCCGCCACCACCGTCGGCCCCCAGGCGCATCCCGATGGCGTCCTCTGACGGCGACGGGGTAAGGGAAGGTGGATTCAGCCTCGACAGCGGCTAGGGCTGGGGAACCGCCTGAGTCTCCCAAGCGGGAGCGACGCGGGGTCGAGTGAAATCTTAAAATTCGGTATGGGCTACTAAAAAACCTGCCATTAATGGAAGCCATTCCCATTCGAGCTACTAAAGAAAACCTGACATTCATCCCTCCTCAGCCATCCTTTGAGAGTCTGGACGAACAATATTTTAGTAGGTGCGGCCCGGGCCGGGCCCATAGTTGTGCCAACTGTGTGCAGCCCGCACAGGGCCCACAAATTTGGAGGCCCCAAATTTTATATATTCCTATTTATATATTTTTCCTGGGGTAGGCGTTGGGAGCGCATGGAGCTGGGCCGCTGCCCGCAGGCGCGTGACTCCCTCGAGCGCCCCAGGCCACTGCTTGATTCCTCGATGGCTCTCGATGCCAGCCGCCAGCCCCAGGCTCAGCTGACCTGCTCGATCTCCCTAAAAAAACTGATCTGCTCGATCGGAAACCGAACGGCGGTTCAGTTTGCTTGATAGATCGCATCCAGACTCCATAGGCGGGCGACACGGCGCATCCTCCTGGCTCCTGCCATCACATGCAGAGGAAGAATGAGGAGACGTATAGTATGACAGTTTTGGCATTGCAAATTTTGTAAAATCCTCATTGGTTCGGAAAGTATCCTTTTGAGCTCGAGCTCTTTTTTTTTTTGCAATAAGCTGGAGCACATTTGAGCCTGGATGAACAGTAAATTCGTGAAAAAAATCAGAAAAAATCTGAATTTTTTTGTGGTATACTTTGACAAATGTTCCAAGTGTCTGTAAATTTTCATCATGAGATCACATTCGTGGAAGGCGTGGTAAAAAAAATCAGTGTTCCAAAATGCTTTGAAAGTAGCATTTTCAGAACATCGTTTTTGTTTTTTTGTCACGCATTCCTCGAATGTGATCTCATGATGAAAATTTGCTAGCACTTAGAAATTTTGTCAAAGTTCATCATAAAAAAAATTCAGAATTTTTTGATTTTTTGTTTCATTTTACTGTTCGTGCGGGCTCATTTGAGCCTGAGCTCAAATACTCCACGTCCCATTGGTTCACAACTTTGCATTCATCGATTATTCCTCTCGAGATCTCGGGTTCATAGAGAGTCAGAGAGGAATACCGCTGGCTTGTACTCCAAATCTACTCATATTCTCCTAATTCCTATTTCCTTATTAACTTTTCGCAGAGATCATTAGAGTGATTGATTACAAGGAGAAGATTGATTATGAGGAATCATTGAAGATTTCATTTCACAGAATACTAATAGAATGAGGTTTCTCAAATAAATATCATGCAACCGGAAGTTGAATAGGTATGATTATTTATATACATACATTATAATTTCTCAATAGTTCATTTTTTCTAGCCAGATAGGGCCCCATTTTTTTTGTTTCGCGCAGGGCCCCGGATTTTGCCAGCTCGGCCCTAGGTGCGTCCAAACTATTTGTCTTCTTCACCTACAAATCAACGCATGATAACTGCCAAGATGAGGCCCTCCTGCCAAAGTCGAGATGGCCGCTCAATCCGACGTTGATACCCCCAGCAAATGACTAACATCTTGCGGTTAATGGGTTTAATGAGAGGGGTCTGGACAAAAAGAACATGTAATTCGCTAGCCCACAGAACCTTCGATGGTCATCGTACTAATTGACCGGTGGGCCAATGAAGTCAGCTATGTAATCACAGTGCGCATTCGTTTTCAGATCCAAATCCAAGCTAGTTGGCTCCAGTATGCATGAAGAGATCGAAAGGCCATGCGAAGGATCAGTGAGGTAGCTATGTTCAGGTTCACTCATGCTTGTGATGCCTGATGCAACACTCAAAGAAATATATAGTTGTTCTCTGGTAGCTTCTCAGAGCAACCCCATCATTTTGTAATTTATAGAGCTGCACTATTTCCTGTGTTTCATTAAGTCACACACACCTACCAATAATTTATCAAAGAAGTCACGAGGATTTGATGCTTTCCCATGTTTCATTAACTTGTTTGCTTGGAGGTGATTAGAGCAAGGGATTGAAAATTTAGACATTTCAAGATATAAATTCACTAATTCAGAAGTCATTAGGGTGCGCCTTAGATGTTGGTTGCCTCTCATTCTTACTCAGCTAGCGCCAACATGGATGGGGAGATAATTAAAAAGGCATTGCCAGCGCATGGCCATGTTGACAATGTTCTATTTCGCACTATGCCTGCCATGCATGATGCATCACTAAAACAACTCCCATAGTTGCTATTCGCTAGGTTCTCATAGAAAATCCATCATTTGTGACTTAAAGAGCTACACTATTGCTAGTGTTTTGTTAATGCACGCTGACCAATAATGAAGATTTGGCACATCCCACTATAGCTTGTTTGGTTTGAGGGAATTAAAATTCCAGGGCCTATAGGTATCAATACTGCATTCTTCCAGTTCTGACTTGAATTTTATTTTGCTTTACATACGGTCATACCTGTCATGTCTTTGATCGGCCTCTCTAACTCATCCCCAATAAAAGGCGTTAGAGGAGGATAAATTCACATTTTCTCCTCTAAAGTGCACCTAACCGAATTATAATAACGGTTAGTGGAGAATATTTTTTCCACGGCGGCCGTGACCCTTAAAATATACTCGGCTGCCCACTCATAGAGTAAAATTCCCGACACCCCAACTCTCCTCCTGTTCCATTCCGCCTCTGTGAAAGCCCCGCCGGTGTGCCTCGGTCCCACTCCCATCCACTAAGGCGCCGCTCCACCGCCAAAAATGGCCGGATCCAACTGCCGCTGCTACACACCGCCGATTAGAAGCGTGGATCCGTACCGCCATGCGCAATCTCGACCCATGGCCGCGACACATCTTCTTCCTCGCACGGTGGAGATTCCCGCTTGCCCGGCCTCCCAGCGCTGTTGCCACCGCACAAAAATACCTCGCCGTGCGACAGTGTCGGTGGGGGACGTGGGTCGGTTAGATCACCGACCGCGAAACACATGAGAAGATTTGGACTGGATATTTCATCTCGACGGTGCAGACCGTGTAGTAATATGACACAATGTTAGTGTGCCTCCATGGCACTAACGCATAGTGCAACTTCCCCAATGGCCTACTGCAGTTAGCGCCCGTCGACCCCGAGGTGGCCACCTTATGGGAGATGGGGGAAGACCAGGAGGCCCGCAAGCGCCTCGAGGCGGAGCAAGCCGGCAAGGCGTAGCGGATCTCTGCGGCCTATACCCGGAGCACATCGAGGAGTGCCGTCTGTACGAGATCTACAAGTCCGAGGAGACAAAGGGCATCTATCTTTGCTCCAGCGATGACTCCGGCTCCGCTAGCAATGGAGATGGCGACGATGGTGGCGATGGAGCAGGATGCTACTTGTGAGTTGCGTTGGATTTACCTCCGAAGATGAGAGGAGATGTTGTACGGTAGAGATAGGTATTTACCTCTGTTAAGAACCAAGATTATCAATCCATTAGAAGAACCACACAAATACTAGTGAGTAGTACCTGCGCACACAAAACCAAATACCTACACCAACACTGTTGCAAGTGGTTCGACAATCCCCTTGTACTCATTAATGTAAGGATCAAATCTCATATAGGTAGAAGAATAAATTGCAAAAAAAATAAAAATAATGAATTGCAGCAAGGTATTTTTGGATTTTAATATATGATAAAGGTAAACCCAGGGGCCATAGTTTTCACTAGAGGTTTCTCTCTTGAATGCAAAGCATATGGTGGGTAAACAAATTACCGACGATTGATAGAAAAACGCATAGTTATGACAGATTCGTTGACATTGATCACACATATAGGCATCACGCCTGTGACAAATAGACCGACTCCTGCCTGCATCTACTACAATTACTCCATCAATCGACCGCTATCCAGCATGCATATATGGTATTAAGTTCATAAAAAACAGAGTAACGCCTTAAGTGAAATGACATGATGTAAACAAAGTAAACTCAATTAATATGAATAGACCCCATCATTTTATCCTTAATGACAACAATACAAATATGTGTCTTGTCCCTTTCTGTCACCGAGATATAGAGCACTGCAAGATTGAACCCACTATAAAGCACCTCTCCCACCGAAGAAAAATCAGTCTAGTTGGCCAAACTAAACGGATAGATCGGAGAGAAATAGAAAGCTATAATAATCATGCATAATAAAGTTTAGAAAAGACTCAATTACTTTCAATAAATAATCTGATCATGAATCCACGATTCATCGGATCCCAACAAACAGACCGTGAAAGAAGATTACATCAGATAGGACTCAAAGAAGATCGAGGAACACATGATATTAAAGATCAAAGAGAGAGATTAAACAATCTAACTACTACCGATGGACCCGTAGGTCTGTGGTGAACTACTCACGCATTGTCAGAAGGTAGCAAGGTTGATGAAGGAGCCCTCCGTGATTGATTCTTCCCCCGGTAGAGTACCGGAAAAGTCCTCCAGATGGGATCATGGAAGAACAGAGACTTCCAGTGGTAGAAAAAGTGTTTCGGGCTCCCCTCTGGTGTTTTTGGAATTTTTGGGAATTTGTAGAGTCGAAGTTAGATCAAATGGAACTCCGAGGGGCCCATGTGCTCAGGGGCACGCCTACCCCCTAGGCCGCGCCCTGTGAGCTTGTCGCTCTCTCTTATATCTTCTAGTCTCCTCCCGAAGCTTCTAGGGTCCCTTTTGGTCTAGAAAAAACCACCCTAAAGTTTAATCGTGTTTCGACTTTGTTTGATGTTGATTTTCTTAAAAACCAAAAGCAAGCAAAAAACAACAACTGACACTGCGCACTGGGTTAATAGTTTAGTCCCAAAAATGATATAAAATAGCATAAAATGCACATAAAATACCCAAGATTGATAATATAGTAGCATGAAACAATAAAAAAAATTATAGATACCTTGGAGATGTATCATAGGGCAAGGCAGTGGTGGCATTGTGGGAGCACATGACCGAATCGGACCGGGAGAGGTTGATGAACGAGAGTGCTAGCAAGTAGTTTTTTCTTAAGTTTTTATGCAATCTAATTTAAATTTCATTTAAGCTATGTAAAATACTTTATGCAACTGGTTGAATCAAGTTTGATGAAGTTGTTTGAACAAACATTGCACCAAGTTTATGTTCAATTTTTTTAAGGATTTAAGTTAGAAAGAACACTTTTTTAGGGGAGAAAATATACTCCTCTAAATAATACGCGGCTGTTTGCTCCTCTAAATTATAATGGATTGGTTAGAGATGCTCTAACTAGTTCTTACTTGATCCCTATTAGCATATGAAGTTATATGGTTACTCATGCAGTGGGTAAATAAGAACAACATTGAAAAAATCGTTGTGCAGCTGGATTACACTACGAGAAGCTGGTAGTTTAAGCTCTGGGAAATGAATGTGGAATGCTTTCTTCTGACAATTGCATTAGGACGTGACAGTTGAGCTCTACAAAGTCATATGTACATAATCGAACTTATTGCATGTGTGAAGTTGCAAACCAATATTACATGAATACTTGATTTTATTATGTATGCATCTTAAGAAGCTAGTTAAAAAAAACCAAGCTTGTGATCTCGTGAGAGTTGAGTACTTGTTGTTCGATGGGAATTGGCTAGCCCTAGAGGTGAGGCGGACCCAGTGGAGCTGTTGCAGATTAGGAGTTTCTCAACTGAGCTGTGGTGCTCCGGATATGCGTAGTCGAGAAGGCTATAGCGGCGTGTGCATGATCGGCAGCAGTGTGCCAGCAATCTAGGGTGACTCAGGGAAGTAGATCGAGTAAAATTCCACCCGTACATTACAACTGTAATTTTCTAAACTACCCTTCCACAAAAAGTGCCAAATAGAGATGTTACTCCTACTAATCACAAGGAAGGTACAAGAGCACCCTAAAAACTGTCAAGCTCATAAGTACACAGCTGTTGAGCTTGTCTGCACACCACCTTTGAGCTCGTGTCTGCACGCCACTTTTGCATCTTGTGTACATGGAGACGGGTGTTGTGTAGGATGTCTGATAGTGTAACCATCCACGTCACAGATGACTTCGACGTGGGCCGACCGACATTGTAACCATCGAGGAGACAAACGACTTATATATGTTTGACAATGCATAGTACTAGCAAACCCATATGTGTCTGATCTTATCATATGTTGATCTGCCCTAAATCCTTCATGCCTCCCAAGCCCTAATAATTCAATAAACATAATGTGATAGAACCACCCACTTCATTGCAAAGGATGGCCTCTTTGACGTTAGTATAAGCAATTATTAACAGTCAACTCGATTGATGGATTTAATTAAGAACTAGAGATAACAGGCATATACGCATGGTCTTGCAACTTGAATCCCACTCCCACCGGAAGTTATCTGCCTCCTGCTCGATTTGATTTTGTGCATATATATGAGCATCAACTAACTAGTAAGCTGTAGTAGCGGTAGTTGGGACCAATCAAACTTCTTTACTACTACTCCCTCCATTCCCAAACATTTGTCTTTCTGGACATTTCAAATGGACTACATACGAAGCAAAATGTAGAAGCAAAATGAGTGAATCTACACTCTAAAATATGTCTACATACATCCATATGTTGTAGTCCATTTGAAATGTCTAGAAAGACAAATATTTGGGAACAGAGGGAGTACAACACATGGGCCTGGTTTCTTGAGTCGGCTGCAACTACATACAATGCAGCTAGTATATTAGCGCCACATGCGTGCAGAGCTCCACATGTCTATGTGTAATTGTTGCATGCATCTCTTTACATACAATGTTTTGGGTATATTTGATCTGGAATTCCGAGAAAGTATGAACTCTCTCCGGTTCATTTTATTCTGCATATAAGTTTCGTTTAAAGTCAAAGTACCTCTACTTTGACTATACTTATAGAAAAAAGTATCAACATTCAAAATGCCAAATCTATATTGTTAGATTCGTTATGAAATGTAGTTTCATAGTACATATATTTGATATTATATATGATGATATTTCAATATAAATTTGGTCAAACTTTGGAAATTTTGACTTGATACAAACCTAATACGCAGAATGAAAATGACCGGAGGGCGTACTATAAGCAACTGGTATCATCCACATACTAACATGTAAGAAAGTCATGATAAGAAGAACCCATTAAAATTCTAAATTCCAGTCCATATAGATGTTTTCTCTACAGAGCAACATCAAGCACTAGGAGCAGGGTATCATATGGTCTCTGCATCATCTGAGTGACAATGCTTTTCCAGATAAAAAATGCTCGTGGTCTCATACATTTTTCATTAAAATGAACAATGGTGTCACAATGTTATGAATTCGCCAAAGATGGAGCATGTGACGCTGCTGAAGACTCTTCGGTTTATTTGGCACGTTCGCAATGGTCTGACACACGGGGAACCTGCTCCACAAAGGCATAAGCAGAAGTGTTGTGTACATGTATCAAACAGTTTTCTCTTGGGAACCTAGTGAAGGAGGAGATGGTCCTTGCTGATTAGCCCGTGCCACATGTTTCTACAATAGGTCTCAGCTCATTGCGGATTACAGGGATCTAGAGTTCATGTTAAGTTGGCTGGCCATGAGCTGGTTGTTGATCACTTGGCTGATGGAAACATGTGGTGTGTTGGTCAGCGTGAGAAGCGGTGGGCCCTGCAAAGGAAAGATAGGGATGTGGACAAATCCGCTAGCTGAAAGAACCTCTTCTTGTCATGTTACCGATTGACCAGCCGGTCTATGATGTCACCTATGTTATCAAAGTGCGCATTCGCTTCCAGTTGCCTCTCAATCCTAATCCTAGCTAGTTAGCTACAACAAGCATGAACAAACCAAAAGGCCATGACAGTGAGCAATGAGCTAGCTATGTTCAAGTTCAGCATGTTCAGTCCAAGATTTGTGATTCCTGATGCATCACTCAAATAAATCTATAGTTGCTCTTTGGTAGCTTTCTCAAAGCAACTTCGTCGTTTGTAATTTATTGAGATGTACTGTTTCTCATGCTTCGTTAATGCACATGTACCAATAATTTCCCAATGTCTATAGCTAGTTTGGTTGGAGGTGATTAAAGCAAAAGAATTTAAGTTTTTGCGTTTCGAGATACAGAGTCACTAACTTGGAGGTAATTGACGTGCGCCTTGACTTTCGTTTGCCTCTCAGTCCTAGCGAGTCACCTCCAACATGCATGGAGAGGTAAAATGGCTATGCCAGAGCATGATCACCGGGTTCCCTTCCGCTCCATTGTTGCCATGCATGTTGCATCACTAAAAAACTCTTGGTGATTCACATTTCTCGGCAGGCCTCATGGCGGCGAATAACACGTCATGTCCACTTCAAATATTTTTTAAATAAAGGACGACTCTGAGATCCGTTCTGGATGGACAAGTGATTGGACAGCACCACTCTTCGAGAACAATTTCCTGCCTTGTAACGTACTATATGCATAAGAATGATACGCTTGCGCAAGTTCTCGGCTTTGCCCCACCGGATATCACCTTTAGACGTGCGGGATTTGGTTGTTCCCTTTTGTGTCTTGGCAACATCTCCTATCCGGTTTGTATTCGGTTAGCCTGACACAAGGACATGCTATGTTTTGTTGGAGTCTAATACTAATGGGTTCTTCACCTTTGACATATGTACCCATCGTTTCCACACTCAAAGATTCCACAAGGCATTAACAATATGATTTGGAAATTGAAGATACCACCGAAAGTAAATAGTTTCGTGTGATATCTTCGGAGAGGCATTGTACTGACAAAGCACAAACTTTCCCACCACAACTGGTATGGAAGCAATAAGTGTAATTTTTTGTTCACAACGAGACAATCAAACACCTTTTGTTTCAACGTAAGTTTGTGTATTTACATGGTTAGTTATACAAATACTCCCTCTCTTTCAGTTTATAGGGCCCATCTCAAAATTTCAGTTTTTCCGTTTTATAAGTCTCATTTGTACTACTTCCCATCACATGTTCACATTTCAATGTGTATCAAATCTTTACATGCAAGTAATATGATAAAACTCACCAATGCATGTAAAGCTTCTTGGTCATTTATTGTCCATGCATGCATGCATGCATTGCAATCAACACATTGTTAAACATACTTTTTTGAGGAAAAACAAGTGCGTTAATTGTGTACTTTTCCAAACTACAAAAAATATTCCACCACTCATCATCTACCTTGGTTGGTGAGATTTGTAAATTGAGCCCTATTAACCGGAAGGGAGGCAGTAGGATCTATTTTGTATTTGTCCACATGTATTTAGACATGGCCTTTAGACATATTCAGATTGTATATATCCTCTATAAGCCAATGATCATATATAATGGCAACACATGTGGAAAAATACAAAATAGATAATACTCCATATGTCTGCCCGAAAAGTGTCTCACACAAAATTTTTTGTCCAACAAGCCTCTCCCCAAACATGCCCAATTTGTTCGGGCTTCCCCCAGCCAGCCCTCATATGTGGGAAAAAATGGGGTTAGCCTTCTTAGCTCTGAACCTCTCTCTCTCTCTCTCTCACCCAATTATATGCACGTGTTCCAACAATTTGTGATAGTTGGAGGATACATGGGAGTGTAGGACAAATGTGGCTCAACCCTTTGCTATCCACGTACATGTCCGGACACGTCAACGAAGAAATGGGGTCTGAAATTAGCCTTAGAGATGCTCTTAGCCAATCCCTCATTTATTCACACAACCGAACATGGGAAGAAATTTCTCTCTGGGATCCCCAGATACAATTGCAATTACATATGAAATAGAGGATTTGGACTAAAATGACACATTCAATTTATAATCTTTCTATAACGCATATTCCACTTCCTTATAGTTGCTAAACATATTTGTTGAGTTTTTATGACGCTTGAACAATAGTCCAACCATCCAAAGTGTGTTCATTCGAGGGATAAAAACATAGGGTTTGCATTCAACAGATAGGATGCCAGGGAGGCACATCCTTCGTGCTATATATGGCTGGAGCTTGCAAATTGCGTCGTGCCCATCTTGTCGTGGAGACCCTCGATGTCCCAGATCCAGCAAGACCTACCACTGGCGTATGCACCCCCACTCCCCTCCAACGATCTCTTATAACCATGGGCTCGATTGCATATTAAATTTTGTTTGGAGGGTTATCTATGTAAAAATCTAGGGAAGTAAATGTGATTGCTTCAGGGTTGAAGGACCACACTGAAAACAATGCAATTAGTTATAAAACTGGTTGGTTGTTCACTCTATAAGTCGTAAATAAAAGAAAACCTGCCAGCATTTTGCTTTCATTTTCTTTGAAGACACTAAAATCCTTTAGTTGTTGATCACCTAGATGAGGTTGGCAACGTTAGTGTGGGAAGCGGTTGTCCTTGCAAATAATGAAGATGAAAGTGGACAAACTAAATATGGCATTGGGCTTGTTGACAAAACCATTTTTTTATCGTCCTACTAATTTACTAGCAAACCAATGAGGTTATTTCCATAACAATAGTGTGCCTTCTCTTTCGGTTGCCTCTCAATCCTAGCTAGCTTGCCCAACATGCATTGAGAGGTCAAAAGGCCATACGTAGCATGATATCAATGAGCTAGATATGCTCACTAGGTTCAGTTTGCTTCCATGCTTGACATGCATGATGCATCACTCAGAAGAAAAATAACTTCAATTGTTGCTCTCTGCTAGCATTCCGGAATTCCCGTGTTTTAGACTCATCTTGCAAAACACATCAATCAAGCAGGACCTACTTAATTTCTATACAACATATTAATGCAACATACATGACCCTCTCAATCTTTCATGCATTGGTTGATTCTAGCTATAGCTGCGTATTCCTAAGATAATGAACCTTACAAATAGGAAATTTCTATTTTTTGAGATAGCCCTCTAAACTGGAAGGGGTGTAGCAATTTATAGAGCTGCAGTTATGCTTGTGTTCCATTAATGCATGCCAAGTAGCAACTTCTAAAACAAGTTATGAAGACTTGGTACTTTCTTCTATAGCATGCTTGGTTGGAGGTGTAATTAAAGAGAATGGAACGTTCTGAGATACAAACTCACTCATTTGCAAGAAAAGATAATCTAAGAGCGATAGGCATGAAATTTGGAAGTCCAAACCGTAACATTTTAATAAGATGGAAGGACCATAGTTATGAGGGGACTGTTTTACACAGAACATCTTCATCCTTCACAATTTCTGCTATCATAATTTAGCCTATGCCTCTTATATTCCCACAAACTAAGAAAGGAAATGAACTTCTATCTCAAATCGCCAGAAACATTTCCAATTAGATAGGCAAAAGAAGGATTTGGACTAAAAGTAAACACTCCATGCCTAAGCTTTCCATAAGTACTACCTTCATTATAGTCGCCAAAACATATCGTTGAGTTTTTACGACTCTTGAACAGTAGTCCAACCGTCGAAACTATATTCTAGTTGCCAATTGTGTTGTTGGGACTAGTGTCATCCTCTTGGAGTGGCAGTAACTGAGAATAAGTCATAGTGCACACGTCATGAATTTGTATTCATGACCAACAAAAAATTGTTCGTTGATACATTTAAAAAAGAAAATCTATCTATTATATACTTAAGATAGAAGTCAAACAAGCCATCACGTTAGTCCACACAGATTAAATTATCTTGACCGTAAATTTTAAAGATTAATGGCTCAGATTTGAAAGATGCAGCGCTACGTACAAATATTACCATGAACAAATAGTTTGACATGTGACGTACAACACGTCTGTTTTTTTTTGGAACCAACACGTCTTTGGTTTAACTCACGTGTGATTCTACTAAAAGGTCTATATTAAAAAGTTGCCTTTGGTTGACCGTGTACTAAGGACAGAAGATGTGTTGTACGTGATCGAGACACTTCTGATTACCTAGAGTTGTACGGCTCAGACATATGAAAAGGATGCAGCGTTTTACAAAGATAGGACAGAAGACGTGTATGTATGTGTGTTTAAAAAAGACACGTGATGAAGCTTTCAAGCTCCTTGCAAAAAAAAATAATGAAGCTTTCAAGCAACATGCATAAGGGAAGGGAAAAAAACTAATCAACATGGACAATATAGGATTTTTGCTAGACTTCGCCGAAAAACTGTCAATACCGAAGGTTGCAGACTTTGCCGCTTGAGTGATATTTTCAACATGCATAAGGTAAAGAAAAAAAATCAACATGGACAATATAGTGGAGGTTGCAGACTTTGCAGCTCGAGTGATATTTTCAACATGCATAAGGGAAGGAAAAAAAACTAATCAACATGGACAATATAGGATTTTTGCTAGACTTCGCCCAAAAACTGTCAGTACTGAAGGTTGCAGACTTTGCCGCTCGAGTGATATTTTTAGCTAAGATATAAAAATGAAAATAAATAATAGTACTGATCCAACCAAGTCGTATAGTTTATTATACATGAATACAAAGACCGAGTGAGTAAAGTGAGGTCAGTGATATATCAATTAGCACGTGCTCCATAATTTGAATGGGAAAAGGACTGCGGGAGTATAGTACATAAGTACAAACTGAGCTTACACTTGACGGCCATCCACAAGATAGAAGTTAAAGTTAGTACTTACGCTAAAATATGCCGGTTGTGTGTAAGTATGTGGCTCATACTTGTAAGGAGAGATCTCTTTCAATGGTCTGAATTGGCTTTAAATTATCTGCTCTCATGCTTCTATAACCGGATAATTGTTCGGTTCACCATGAGAATTTTGTTTTACAAACGCACTGTAGTAGATTTGTCATGTAAGAAATTCAAGTTGAAATCAAATTTAGAATCACCCACAAAAAAAAAAGAAATCAAATTTAGATAGAAAATAAATGTCGTTAACAGAAGCTACTATATTTTTTAGTTTTTTTTAGAGAGAGAGAAAGCTATATTTTTTAGTGAGAATGGACGGGCGTGGCGCCGAAAGCTGGGCTTCACTCACATATTGGGCTAAAGCCCACTTGACCCGCCGCCGGCACTCGTTCCATTCTCCAATCCCCTCCCCCGCCGGCGCTCGTTCCCCAATCCCCTCGCCGCCGGCGCCGCCACACCGTCCCCTCCGCCATGCTCCGCCTCCGGAGCTGCGTCCTCGCGCACCTGTTCTCCTCTTCCACCACCTCTCACGGCTCCACCTTCCGCCGTCTCCTCTCCGCCACCACCGCCGCGCCCGCCGTTTCCCCACACACCGGATTCGCCGTCGAGGCGTACCTGGTCGACACCTGCGGTCTCACCCGAGCCCAGGCCCTCAAGGCCTCCGCCAAGCTCTCCCACCTGAGGTCCCCATCCAAGCCCGACGCCGTCCTTCGCCTTCCTCGCCGACCTCGGCATCCCCATCTCCGACGTCGCGGCCCTAGTGGCCAGGGACCCCAAGTTCCTCTGCGCCGGCGTGGAGAGAACCCTGTCCCCGATCGTCGGCGGGCTCACCGGCCTCGGACTCTCGTCGTCTGAGATCGCGCGACTCGTCCCGCTCGCTGCCAGCAACCACTTCCGCAGCAAATCCGTCGTCTCCAAGGTGCACTACTACATCCGCCTCTTGGGCTCCTTCGAGGGATTCCTCCGGGCGTTCAAAGGTAACCAACAACTCCTCTCGTGTAACCTCGACGGCAGTGGTGGTCAAGCGGAATGTCGGGTTACTGCAGGAGTGCACGCGAGGTGCTTGCGATATTGGCAAGCTAGCCGTCTCTATGCCAAGGATGCTCACCGCCAACGTGGAGTGAATCCGGGCGATGGTGGCCAGCGCTGAAGCTTTAGGTGTGCCTCGCGGCTCTGGAATGTTCGGGGAAGCTATGCGGGATGTTGCGTTCGTCAGCGAGGAGAAGATCGCCGCCAAAATGGAATACTTGAACAAGACGTTTGGATGGTCGGATGCCGAGGTGCGCATTGCTGTGTCCAAGGGTCCGTTTGTGCTGAGGAGGTCAAAGGACATGCTGCAGCGCCGGTCCGTGTTCCTCATCTCTGAGGTGGGGTTGAAACCGTCCTACATTGCTCGTCAGCCGTCATTGCTCACCTACAGCCTGGAGGGCCGGCTCAGACCCCGGTACTATGTTATGAAGTTCCTCAAGGAAAATGGATTGCTCAAGCGCGACTCAAGCTACTGTACAGTTTTTAAATGGACCGAGATGGAATTCCTGGAGAAGTGCATATGTCCTCACAAGAAAGCTGCACCACACCTTGCTGAAGACTACGCGACCGCTTGCAGAGGAGAATTGCCCGCGAGATTCATATTTGCATGAACCAAGAACAGGGTATTGATCTTTGAAAATGCATTAACAAGATTGTGCTATCTGTTTTTTAATTAGGCAAATCTAACATAAAAATACCATTTGGTCTAACCATATGTGTAGCTGTGGTATCACATTTGTCAAGGGAAGGTGCAGAATAGGGACGGTCTTTCTTTTATAGCTTCCGTTAGCCACTCTTAGATTTATAAGCAGCTTGCCTTCTATGCTGATCGATTTGTCTCCAAATAAAATAGAATGTAGAGACCACATTGCTCTCATATTTTGGGAAATATGTGTGTACGATAGTGCCATTTCTCTTTGTATCAGTTTATTTATTTTTGTTTCAGATGTACATTCAGTCAGCCATCCATTGGCAGTTTAAGTACCGTGAAGCACCTACAATGTTTGTTACTATCTCATTTCTTACAAGAGAGACCTGATGGAAACTATCCATATGTCCCTGCTCAAGTGCCATAATGTCCCGTGAAACTATCCATATGTCCCTGCTCAAGTGCCATAATGCATTCTTCTGCCATTGGTTGCAAACTCTGGTTTTGTATTACAGTAGGGATCAAGGTTGGGCTGCCTGCCCCTAAAAACCAGAGGAAACCCTAGTTTCAAAACAGAATGCGCATCACAGTAGGGATCCCATAGCTGAAGATTATTACAGACTGCATTTATATAGGCGAGAATATAAATAATTGCCCTTTTGTGCATGTTTGTGACAGCCAGATACCATCTAGGGACATCTGCTGTAGGTGATTATAATTGTTGTCATAGATCCTTATGTCACAGAGCTACATATTTTTTTGGTTTTACTGCGCTTTAGTGACAGTCAAAACTAACCGCTACAATTTTGCATTGTGCAAATAAGGTAATAAAACATTCCCCGAGTTCTGCGAGTGGCCTAATTGAGTGGAGGAAGCCCAACTGATTGTGCAGATTCAATATTGAAGATTTTCCTTGACCCCCAAATGGCATCTTCTCTATTGAATCTGCCCACAAATTAAGTATATATGAATCACCTTAATTTCCTGCTGGACAACCTGCATGCTCAAGTGGCGACAATGTCTACTGATGGAGCAAAATTTTGAGGGCTGCCAAAATTTGAAGTGTCAACTAATTTCAGATTTACATGAACCAAGAGTGTGCTATGAAAATCGAGTAAACTGTGTATGGTGCGACAAAGTTTTCATTCTCTAAGAAGCTGGTAATTCTCATTTCGGTGTATTTTATCGAACTGGATGTTGATTATCCGATCTGTTAGATGCTGGTACGGTCGTTACTAACTCTTGATGAAACGAGTAATTAGAATCATGGGCACTGACATGTCCATGTCATCACAAAGTTTCCTTTGAATGGTAATTCTTATTTCGGGGTTCTTGGCCTAACTGGATGTTAGTTGTCCACTCTGTTAGATGCGGGGTGATCTCGTAGTACGTACGATGTGGAGACAATGGGGCCGGTCCATGGATTTTCCTTCCTTTTGCTACATTTTTCTCATGTATGCTCCTTGCTAGTGCTTGATGAAACTTAGTTTGATTCATGAATGCAGCTGATATGTTAATGATCAATTATCATTTAGTAGAGAAGAAACCATGAGTTTGTAAATTGTAATGAACACTTGGAATGAAGTGAGTGAGAATAGGCCATTCTGGATTGCATTAAAATGCATCTTGGGAGGGTGTTTGTTTGCGCAGATTCTCACATTCCTTGGTGAGAAAAATATTGCTTCCAAAATGGAATACCTGAAGAAGACTCAGGTTGACTGATGCCGAAGATGAGTGTTGTTGTGTCGAAGGGATTTCGCTGAGGAAGTCGAAGGGATCGCTCCAGCGCAGGTTCGAGTTTCTCATCTCCATGTTGGGGTTGGAGCATGCTTACATTTCTTATCTCCTAGCACATAAAGTTTCCTCTCAATGTCAATTCTGGACCCTCTTTTTGGAAACAATTTTGCACTTGTTGATGGGCACAATACGTTGATTGATCTGAGTTCCGGTTTTGATCTAGCTTGTTTGTTGCTTGCTCTGGTTTATGTGAGCTGAAAATCCTCCTTTCTGCAGTATCTTTGTTCGATGGAAATGTTATACGTTCCCTGGGAGAGGGTGGCAAACGAGCTGACAGTTTTAGCTGTGAGGCGAGATCAGATGGTGGCAGTTTTTAGAATAAAATTGTCTTCACTGGAGAAAATGTCATGTTGTTCTGAAGAAATGCCATGCAAATCTACAGAAGCTGCCAGCAAAAACGTTCGCAAATGTCATCCGTCCCAGCGAACGTTCGCCAGTTATTGCGGTCCTTGTTTGAAGAGATTAAATGTTGTGAAAGAATTCATGCTTTATAACTTCGAATCAGTTTTACCCTTCGTTTCTCACTTGTATTTTTTAATGGCATGTCGGCTGATACTTCCGGTTCTCAACCGATCTCGAAACTGAACAATCCACTTGTACAGTTTTTTTTTTTTGACAAATCCCGGTTTTCTCAGCCATTTCTTTGGCAACAACTTCTGGTACATCAACCCCAGCATGCATTCAGCTTTTTTTGATTTGCTGAACCTGGTTGGTTGTGAGTTTAATTAGGCCTTTGAGAGACCGGGCGAGAAACAAACGTACAACAAACAAATAATAATTTTTCTGTCGCCAAGTAGTACGGGTGAAATGCAATAAGCTGCTCTTGTAACACCCGCAATGTGCCTGCCTACCACACCGCAACAATTTTTCTGGGCTGATGATGTTTGTTGGCTTCCTTTCTGCTAAAAAAATACTCCCTCCGTTCCAAAATAAGTGTCTTGAGCTTAGTACAATTTTTTTTGCGAGGTACTTCCGGTAACCCGGTGGAAGGGCATGCTCCTCCCTCGTCAGCACGTGGCCTAGGCATGGCGCAAAGACATCACAAAGATTTGCCATGCCGCTTATGGTCTGCATTTCATGTGCCACCTTGTAGATCTGCAATAAATTTTGAGGCCAACGGAGCAACAAGACCCACACTTCCTGCACAAACCTGCAATAAATTTCTAAAAAATAATAATAGTTGATTTAATAAAAAAACACCGGCATCCACCATTAAGAAGATGGCCTATCACTTTGAATCTTTTCTGTCCGAAACAGGTGAACATTCAAAGTGATGGTCCATCTCCTTAACAAGAGTGTTATGAATACCGCAGCTTACTGCATTTGGACTATCCCACTATATAAACAGGTTATGTTGCTTGTCTCTAGGCGAGGTGGGACTAAAGTTTGATGGTAACCTTATCTTTACTGAGAGCTACTCTCAGCAAATGTGGCGTTACCGAGAGGCACTCTCGGTACAGGTATGGTTGGATCATAAAATTAATAGATATTCTTAATTATGAACACTGAAGTTTAATTAAATTGTTGGACTATTGGACAATGTAAAGAGGTAGGCAAGGTGGAACCAAATAGGCAACCGTTACGTTTCCAGGAGCTGCTCTCGGTAAAGAAGTCAAACCGTGGCCGTGCCGTTAACTGGCGCCGGATGTGCCACGTGGCAGTACGTTGCCGTGCAGCACTGCTTGGCTCTCGGCAAATAGTGCCTTTGCCGAGTGTTGCCTTTTTGCCTAGGGCTACTCTCGACAGTATCATGTGTTTGCCGGGATTCTCCTTTTGCCGAGTGTCACGCTGGTGTCTCTTACTTTGCCGAGTGCCCGTGTTTTGGCTCTCGGCAAAGACCCTGACACCCGGCGTATACGAAATTTCCAGTAGTGCATAGTAGACAAATAATCATAACTTTGACATCACACAATCACATCAGACAATTGTTCCTTGTCATTTCCATTCTACTAGAGCAAATGGAATTTCGGAACTTATTAGTACAAACTTCTTTTTTCTTGCAGCAGTTATTGATACCTAGTGATGACCAGATCAACAATCATTCGATAACCTGACACACCAATTGTAGACAATGGGATGGCTCAAGGAGTTGAACTGTCATGTCCTGGTAGAAAAGGGCCTAGAGAACGCATGAGGAGGAGGACATGTGTGATGAACTCCCCACCTGTGTTGAGATGCTGGTAATGGAAAGCACCTCCGCAGCGAGGCGCGGTGTAGTAAAGCATCTCCGACCACACTGCGGCGATGAGATCCCAGCGGTTAGCTTCTTCATCAATACCCATGAGCTCCTGGGCCACCTTAGATGCATGAGGCAGGACTGGAGAATAAATAGCTTCTGCAGTGCTGTTCAGGAGTTTCTTTAGATGACTGGAGCTAGCATTATCTGCGTCGACTGACTGTTTCTGCTTCTCATTCACCGTTGAGGTTGGATGTTCATCTTTTGTGCCTTCAAACACCTTCATGGCAGCTTCCTTTTCCCCCAGATTAACCATCTGTGGCTGCTGATCTGCAAGAATTTTCTCCATTTCATCATGAACTTTGGTATAAACAAGCTGGGAGTTGCTAGTAAGCATCACGCCACACTTGAATACAAGGTACAATATATAATTTGACAGCTCTCTGCTCATTTGCTTCTTCTTGGATTTGTCCGAATCGATGCTGGTGGTGCTGCTGTTTCCAGAGTAGTAGCAAATGTCTGTTGCAACGTGCCAGATGAGGACACTCGTGGGGAAATCCTTCACACCATTGATGCTATAATACAGACCTGCTGTGCCTGGACCGTTGTGCCTCCACTTTTGAAGCGCTAACTGGCCACGGAAATTGGCAAAATTGTATTGTCTGCTGATTCCAAATAGTATCAAATTGTTAAGGACAAACCCCTTGAGATCTTCAGTGACCTGTGTGTGTGTCAGACTTGGATCCCATAGTTCCACACCCCAAGCTGCCAAACACTTGTGGATCCGTTGCCACACAGTATCTTCCAAGGTATACCGCTTTACCATGCTGTATTGCGCTAGCTTTTCGGCCCACTGTTTTCTGCTCCATGCTGGCTGAATGTAGTTGGCTACAGGCAGGATGGCATTGTTAATCCTATTCCTACCTCGATAAAAATTGGACCTCGCAGAGGAAAGAATGGATATGGAGGCAGAGGACACGTCTAGGATTATGGCTCCTACGAGCAGTATGTAGGACACAATGACATCGGTTCTACTATGGACTTGATGCCCCTTCTCAGACAGGATGAATAGCACCAAGGCAATCGGGGTGGAAAGATACTGGAACAGGGTAGCTATCAGCCAGAGAATGCTCATCCAATAATACCAATTTGGAAAAATAAAGCCTCTATGGTCCATAAAAATAATAAGGACACCTGCCTCGCAGAAATCTAAAAGTGGTCTTTTTGTGTAGAACCTCTCATAACATTTTGTCAGCTTCCCGCCCACATACTCATAGGGCCCGCGGGGGCCCGGAGTTGACTCAAACTTCCCTAGCAAGGTTGGGAGATCATCCGCAACTAAAACACTCTCTGTCTCATTGAGGGGAGCATCCGCTGACATGATTTCCGTGGCATCTTCGTCGGTCAGAAATGAACTCATCTCGTTCCTCTTACCAAGCATCAAATCAAATTTGGCACCCAACAACTCTAGGGCATCATTTCTTGACGTTCCCCTATAGCTATCAGGGTTCGATGGACCTTCTAGTTGTTCGGCTGCTAACTTCAGCTTTAGTAGCGTATTTGACAAAATACGCAGGTTATCAACCCTGAGATTTGCTGGCCTGGCTGAGTAAAGGCAGTAGGTGCGGCCAGCGTACTTGAAGCTTCCATTGAGGAAGACGAGCACGGTGGCAGCCAGCAGCTGCTTGTCCGGCCAAGATGACTTGGAAACGACGTAGCCGGCCACTGCCACCTGGGAGACGAAGCCCAGGAGGTGGCGCGTCCACAGCTCGTTGTCCTGCACGGAGAGGGCGGTGATGGTGTCCTGCCCACCCAGGTGGACGAGCAGGAACGGCGCCCAGAAGAGGAGGAGCTCATGCTGCAACCCGCTCGCGTGGACGGCGAGATGGCCGAGGACGAAGATGGCCACGTAGTCGGACGACAGGTAGGCTAGCCAAAGGACGGTGCTGAGGACCCCCGACATGCTGCGCTTCCGCAAGCCTGCTGTGAAGAAGAGGAGGACTTGCAAGGCCAAGCTCGCGAGTATCAGGCAGTGGATTTCCCATTCATTCCAAAGATATCCCACAGACGCCAGGCTGTGGAGAATTGACCACGTCACATGCAAACGCAGAGGGAAGAATAATTAGTCGCTATCGTCACTTGCCGCGCAAATATCGTGTAGTTGCTACGTACCCCCACCCACCCACCAAATACGTTGTCGTTCTCGTCCTCGTTCTCCTTTGATTAACATGGACATTTCTAGCGTCTTATACCGAAGATAATGGAAGCTTCTTCTTTTTTAGCAGGGAAATGGAGGCTTCTATTAACATCATTACAGTAATATAATACTCCCTCCACCCCCCATAAGTGTCGCTTAATTAGTACTCTCTCCGTTTTTAAATATAAGTCTTTTTTTTAGAGATTTCTATATGGACTACATACGGATGCATATAGCAAGACATATTTTAGAGAGTAGATTCACTCATTTTGCTCCGTATGTACTACTACAAAGTTGTATTAATTTTGTACTAAATCAGTGACACTTATTTTGGGACCAAGGGAGTGCATTATTACACGCATCCTGAAGAAGACGTACAATTTTCGAGTTGGCTGGGGCAATTTGACAATAAAATTCGATATTACCTTACAAGTATAAAGGGTGCTAAAAGTATAGAACAAATAGATGAATTAGGTCTCATGGAACCATAAATTCAAAAAATAATAACCAACTACACCTATTGAAAATATACTGAAATCGGGTGATTACACAAGGTTTGAGTTTATATATGTAAGACACTTCTGTAACTTAGTGACCCGTTGTGAACAATATTTATTCTCGCGAAACACGGGTGGACTGTCTATATTTAATGTCGAGGGCCCTAATATGTTTGTGCTCGGCTAAGAAGTCACAATTAACACACAAGTACATCACATAACTCATGTGCAATAAGTAGAAATGATGCACATCATCAACTCTACATAGACCAGAGTGTACATGAAAACAAAATGGATATAAGAAATTGTGTCATGTTACCTTAGTGTTTCCATCTGATTTTCCCTTGCAGCATCTTCAAAATTTCTCAGATCCCTCATTTCAGGAAGGTGGATAAAAAACAGCGACACATGGAACATATGCAGTCTTGCTGTGCTGAACCCATATATAAATATGCATGTGATGGTCGTGTAAATCACAAGGTTTGAGTGCCAATATATATGCTTTGCGTCCATGGAGGGCAACCGTGCATGTGAACTTACATGTCTTTAGGGACACGACTGATGACGTTGCCAAATCCAGCTAACGAATGGTAGATCCGTGTGATTTCACTCCCGAGCTCAAGAACCCATCATCAGTTGCCACGATGGAGGGTAAACATAAAATTGTTTGCTTTTTCCAAAGAAATGATTTTCACTGCGGTTGATGCTTTCATCAACAAGATTAAGGACGAGATTAGTTTCTGGTTTAGGTGCCTCCACTGACGTTTCTCTGGCTGCCCTTGTATACGTTTTGTAGCTTTGTGTAACTTCTGTTTTGGGGTGTATGCCAAAGGGTGTAGGCTGTTGGCCCTCATTAGTGGTGCCTATGTCTTAACTGAAGAAAGGGGTTTTCCCCAGCCCCATTTTTATTAGAAACGAGACATTACCCTGTTGTTTTGTTCTTGTTTAATTGATCACATGCAGTTTTTTTTAAGTTGATTACATGCAGTTTTCTGTATATTTCAAGAAAAAATATGTATCCTCCCTTTGCTTTTCTTTCGAGTATGGCATCGATCTTCTTTACTTTACTTTTTAGGGGAATCAATCGATTTTGGTGTGGTCCACATCAATCTTCTTTAGTGTGGCCCTAAATCTGTCTAGCTCCTTAAACCCTTTTGCACTTTGATGCGAGGCTGTGACCACCGGCAATCAGTTCTTGCTCCGTACGTGTTGCTGCAAAAACATGCTTCTGGTTGCTTCCGTTCATATGTGGGAGCTAGGACTGTACCACGGCCGACATCCCAGTGGTGGCACGCGATTCGTGCGGATTGAGGTTGGTGTATAAGAACTTCTATTTGGCGAAACTCACTAGCTTATGGGTATCGTTTGTAAAGATCACTCCTACATCCTTAAAGGCTAACAAGTGGTGCGTCGTAGATTTATTTTCTCAAAACGTTTTATCACTTGAACTGTACGTCCAAATCACGAACCATTTTCACAATTGATTTCTCGCGTCAAGATCTTGACAATTAGATCCCTTAATAAGAGGTTTCGACGAAGTTTTGTTTCAGGAAAACACCCAGAGCCGTAACGATGGTTTTCCCCTTTTCGAGAAGCAAAGATTTGTGGCTCCACAAGATGCAAATCTGTGATTCTCGTGAAAGAGCACAATATTCACGCAAAAAGAAATGATTCGTGGTTTTCTTTTCACTTTCCGATAATCACAACTATACTTCTCGAGGACACAACTATGTGCCTCCAGGTGTGCTTCATGTAGAAGCACAAAATAATTAACGGTTTATTTCCCTTTCTGAGAATCACAGCTCACGAAAAAAAACCCGTGCTTCTTGAGGAAAAAAATAATCATCAATTTTTTCTCTTCCCAAGAAGCACAATACGCAGAACCAAATTTTTGCCTCCACGAGAAGCAAATCAATGCTTCTCAATGAAGCAAAAATATATAGTATTATTTTTCCTCTTTTTCGAGAAGCACAACTGCAGTGCTCGCGGAAGCAAATATGTGCCCCCACGATTAACAAATATGTGCTTGAAAGCACATAAAAATCAGGCCAAAAATCATATTATTTTCCCTTTCTCGGGTAGCACAGTTCTGCTTCTGGCGGAAGCAAAATTTGTGCTTCTCATGGAAGCACAAAAAACTTCATGCAATTTTTTCGTGAATTTTTCCCTTTCACCAGAAGCATAGCTCATGAAAATAAATTTGTACCTCTAGGAGGAGAAAATATGTACTTCTCGTTAAAAAATCATGATTTTTTTCCTTTTCCGTGATGCAAAGTTGTACTTCGCACGAGAGTAAATTTGTGCTTACCGTGGAAGAAAACATTTCGCACAAAAAAAGTTCGCAAATTTTTTCCCTTTCCGAGAAGCACAGCTTCAAATCACGAAAGAAAAAATTGTTATTATTTTCTTTCCTGACAAGCACACGGAAGCAAATATGTTCTTCCATGAATAGGAAATTCGTGTTTCTCGTGAAAGCACACAAAACTTCATGCAAGATAAACTTGTAATTTTTTCCTTTCTCAAGAAGCGCAATTATTCTCACGGAAGCAAATATGTGTCTTGACGAGAAGCAAATTTGTGCTTCTCGTGGAAGCACACAAAATATTCGCACATATTTTTTCTTGAATTTAATTTTGCCCCTTTCTAGAGAAGCATGACTCGTGGAAACATATATGTGCCTCCAGGGGAAGCGCTATGCTTCTCTAGTAAGCAAGTATGTGCCTCCAGGAGACCCAAAAAAAAGATTCACCCAAAAAAAAATCATGATTGTTTTTCACTTTTCAGGATGCACAATTGTGCTTCTTGTGGAAGCAAATATGTGCCTGAAAAAAAGCGTAATTTTTTTCTCCAAAACCGAGGAAAAACCAAGATTAAACCAAAAGCCCGAGAACCCATCGAAAACCTGAAAACGCGTACCGGAAAATGAAAAACGAAATCCAGAGGGAGCGTCTAGCACGCGACAAGTGGCGATGACTGTACGCATCACTTTGGCTTGCTCTCAGGCAACAAAAGTGAACCTGGCGGGGCTCCCAGAAAGGGTACCATTGAGTAGGTTGCTCTCCCTATTTGATGCTCTACATACTTGAAAGAGGAGCAGCACGCGACCCCTGCTCCCCCGCGCCCAATTGGGCCTGCACATGTGCGGGGTGTGATGGGAAGGCCCCTGTTTTTTCATATCATTTTCCCCTTTTTATGCTTCATTTTTTTGCTCCGCTTTTTATGTCTGCATACTTCTTCTATAAATAACTGAGTACTTCAAAAGAAGTTACAAATTTAGAACCTATGTGCATTTTGAAAGAAATGTTGAAGAAATCCTCAGATGTTCATGGATTTAAAAAATGTTCATCATTTAACAACAAATATTTCCAATTTTTAAATATGCTCACGATTAAATAAAAATCTAGTGGATACCAAATAATGTTCAGGAGTATGAAGAAAATGTTCGCATATTCACGAAATGACCCTAAATTTGACCATATGTTCGTGATGAAAAAAATCTCATCGATATAAATTTTCCGTTTACTTAAAAAATGTTTTTAAATTTAAAATATTATTAAAAAAATTCATAAACTGTTCAACGATTCAAAAAATGTTTGTGGATTCAAGAAATTTTCACGATTTTAAAAACATTGTTCACCATGTCAAAATAATTGCTGGGTAATTTGTAGAAAAGCAAGGAGAATTTCACAATTTCGAAAAAAATGTTAATTTGTAAAAAATGTTTTTGAATTCCAAAAAATAGAATTAAATAAATGTTGAAAATTAGTGAAAAATGTTTCTGAATTTGAAAAATGTTAATGATTTCATAAACATGTTCACAACTTTATTAAATTTTAAACATTTAGGAAAATGATCACGAAATAGAAAACATGTTCACCAGAATGAAGAAAAGGGTAATAAAAAAGGATAACTAAAATTAATAAAAAACTAACAATCAGAATATGAAAAGAACTAAAAGCTCTAAAAAAGGAAAGGGAAAATAACACCGTTTAAAATATAGTGGGAAATAAAGTCTGGATTTTATTATCCCAATGCTCAAAGATTCTGGAACTCAGAGATTTCTTTGCTATACCGTCAACAGAGTACTGGCTAAACATATATAAATAAATGTTTAACATGTATTTTAAAAATGTTGATACGATGAAAAATAAATATTTTTGACATCTTAATATTTTCACACATTTCATAAAAATTTATGAGACGTTATAAAAAATGTACACAATCTATTTCGAAAAAGTGAAACGTATATTAAATAAAAGTTTCAGGCCTATGTGAAAAATGCAC
>NW_024116329.1:0-9650 GCF_003073215.2 Triticum urartu | reverse complement strand
TGGGATCCATGTATGAGAACAAAGTATGGACTTTGGTTGACTTGCCCAATGATCGGCAAGCAATTGAGAATAAATGGATCTTCAAGAAGAAGACTGACGCCGACGGTAATATTACTGTCTACAAAGCTCGACTTGTCGCAAAAGGGTTTCGGCAAGTTCAAGGGGTTGACTACGATGAGACCTTCTCACCCGTAGCGATGCTTAAGTCTGTCCGAATCATGTTAGCTGTCACGCCCCAAAACATGGTTCGGACGTAACAGCCGCCACGTGTTTATAAACAAAACATTATAAACGTGTGAGGCCTAAACTAAAACTTTTCACAATAATACACATAATAAGCATGTATTCTTTATTCTGGGGATACATAGTTCTTGCTGAAAATAAACTTCTAAAGTACTTCAATTTATTCCCTCCCGGCGCGTGCTACGCCTACTGCTCAAAGCCAAGCTCAGGATCATTACCACTTTGGGCTGCAAAAATAGAAATTAAGCAAGGGTGAGTATGATGATTCATACCCAGCAAGTAGCATTTATTCAAGGGTACAAAAGGAGAAAGTGTTATGGATATCACAACGGTGTAATTCAGTTTCAAGGAAATGATACGACAGCAATGGACAGATTTAGCGGCGGAAAATAAAGTAGTGCAAAAGGCTGAATTAAAAGATGATATTAAACAGAGTTCAACGGAATACTGGAAATATTTATAGCGGTGTATAGGGAAAATATTGGTATCACACGTGACCAGCAAGGTTCCCTACCCGGGACTCACAGGGGTGAATATTCACACTTTTACACTCTTAAGAGGGGTACTCCGACATCGACAGTCTCGACCAGAACCACGTGGGTTCTAGAAGAGCAGAGCCCTTCGACCCCCTGAGGCACGACAACTTGACTTACTAGTATGGGTCGTTCCCAAGGATCCATCACCGATACCCTGTTCGGAACAAGTGTCGCCCCCAGCGGAGAACTCAGACAGTCCCATACCTGAACCGTGACCGGTACAATATGTTTGCGGTCGTGACACCAATATAGACAATATGTGAATATGGAAATAAGGAGGTCAGTGGTATGATGAAACTTATGTAGTAATCCTCACGTCTCCACGTAAGCCCAAATAATCATGACGATTACTTGCTCACCGGAACATATTTCTCTTCAACAGTACCGTGGCCAACGAACAGAGGACAGTTGCAGAAGAACTCATATATCACGGTACAGTGGCTAGCAAAAGAAATACTAGCAGCAGTATATCTCTAGATCAGTGTAACAGTGTGCAAGTCGCAGGACCAAGCACAGCAACGAAATATGAACAGAGGAACTGCTACTTGCCTGACAGCAGTACCCGTCTACCACGCGGTCGCTAGGAACAACACCAGCGAGAGCTCCAACTTCTTCTTCCAGCAGACGACTCTGACTAGTGTGTCAATGGTCCTACGCTACAGCACCTGGTCGCCTTATATACTGGTAACAAGTGAGTAGCTCCTTGTGAACACATTAATCGTCGTCCAGCTGCCGCCGTAACTCCTGCTTGCTCCAAAGGATAAGCTAGTGCCCCTTTGCTTCACCTAATGGCTGGTTCGATGCACCTACTAGCTCATGCATGCATATGTTTTTAACCAGAGCAATGACACGTACATTCTATCTCTCAAGACACGTAGCCATGCAACAAGCCTTCTCATCGCTGCATGCAAAAATATCTACTGCCCTAGACGGTGGTACAGTGTAATCCAAGAGCTAGCTGGCCTGTGAGAAGAAAATACAGCTAACCTTACTGAGCTAGTCGGCAGGCTACGTACATGCATTACGGCAACGGTGACTAGATGGATGCATGCAGTGCGTTGAGTACAGACCATGGATGTGGTGCATGCCATGCATTGATGCATGCATGTAAGTGTACGTGGATTGCTCAAGCAAATGCAATACTCCACCATCTTCTAATACAAAGAAAATCTACTAATGATTGAGATGCACCTATTGGTCTTAAGATATTTATCTCCAAAATTATTTATAAATACTAGCATGCCTGAGTTATTAGAAAAATGATAGTTAAGCAAAATTTAATTCTAAATGACAATCGATGCATTTTAATTATCCTTAAGTAACACACGGGTGTTACAGACATATTCAACAACTCTTAATTTTAATAGAAGTAGTGCTCATATCTAAGTTCGGATTGTCCAACGGACACTCTTAATGTACTTTTTATCATGGTCCAAATGAAACATCGATATAAACCATATAAGCAAAACCATTTCGTTTTCTAAGAGTTATAAAGAGAAGGAAATGGCTACCCTGTTACAATCCATCATCTCATCATGGAACAAAGAATAAAACAAATTAGATGCCTACACCGGATAGTATGCACGTTGACTATACCAAATCATTAAAGACTATTTTTTTGAAAGGATGAATAAGAAAAACAGTACACCAGTGTGAAAAACAGAACACATGTGTAGTTGAGAAAATCTAGCGTTACATAATAATTGAATACTCCCTCTATAAACTAATAGAAGATCTTTTATAACACTAAAGTAGTCATCTAAATGATCTTATATTAGTTTACAGAGGAAGTAGTTGCTAAGAAGTTTCAGGTTTATTAATCACACAACTAAGCCTGCCTTCATAAATTGTCCTCCACCAAAATACTCTTGCTTTAGGAGATTAAAAAGGATAGATGTCAATCAGTGGTGATCCTGCCCGGACTGCAAGATACACTACCTAATTATTATGGTGCTAAGCTGATTTCCATGCAATGGTCTCAGTTCTTATAATCCTCTAATCTTCAAGTACAAAATAATAATGCATACATAGTACTGATGTGAGCAAATGTCTCCGTGCCAGCGCCCTCCATGGGGATAATCTTGCACACGAGGTCACCTCAAGCAATGTATTGCCACCAGCATAACTGAAGCACTTGTTCATAGCTTTAGTTATGAGATATGCCGTTAGCTGAGATAGAAATCACAAATAGGTCAGATCACAATCTAAAGAATATAATCTTATCCAAGAAAATAGTCATCAGCAGCAAAGCTTTATTTAGTTCTTTACTAAGAAAGCAAACTTACAAATTACAGCCCAAACAGATAAATAAATGGTTCAGAATAAGCAGAGGTCAAGGTACTTACAGTGAGTGGAGCACAACGAGCTAGACGTCGTTCCAGCGAGATTGACAGGGTCGGCAATTTTGATTTGCAAGTTTCGACCGAGGGGCTTTATGGCACAGAAGAAGGGCGAGCACTCCGTGACAGCAAGCTGCGTCAGTTCTCCAACCTGGCAAATCACAACTGCTACTCTGTTCTGCTGTTTGTGTTGGATGACGAAGGGGCGAAGACTCGGACGTGGTGGGCATGGACTGCAGCACAAATTCGACAGCCAACATTGATGGGACCACATCTCTGAAGTAAACAAATTCACAAGGTCAAGTTGTAACTCGACAGAAGTGAACATAAGAGCAAACAAAACATGTAGACATTAAAATTGATTAATTTGTATTCTGTCTTGTATCACTTTGGCCATCACTTTAAAACGATTTCCCTTCGACCATAGTAGTACTTGACTTCAAAGAACTAACACTAATACAATCGGATCTATGTAGTCTGGATGAACGCCAACACATTTAATTATTCGTTTAACATCTAATTGAGATAAATTTAATTTAGACCTAGAGATCAAATAAGATTAATTAGAGCGCCGAGTGCGCACAACACCAGCAATCTTCCTCCAAAACCATGACCCAAATGATCAGAATTTTATTGCTTTTTCCTCCTCATTCTGGCAATCATTCAGATTTCTTTCAGAATTAATGATCACAGGGGATTCATTCAGAATTATTCAGATTTCTTTCATAATTAATGACCCCAGGAGATCACAGAAGAAAAACATATGTACGTCATTTCTGTAATATACATGAAAGGCAAAAGTTCAGAATGATACAGCTGTATCTTATTTACCTTGTAAGAAAATGGAGTATCAGCTCAAATAATACCCTGAAACCATTGCCATGTCAGGAATGGCAGTCCAGTAAGAATTAGAGCATTATGTATAGAAAGCTTTGAACATTGAATTGGGCCAGAAATGGCAAACTAACCAATATGCCCACGCAATGCCGCTCCGACCACGGCCTCTCCTGCCCCACATCCATGTTATGCTCCCCATTGTTTCTCTCCTTCCCCTGACTTTAGCGAGCCCGCCGAGATTGCCACGCTCATCATCTTGTGAATCATTTTGATCCAAGAATCAAGATCACAGATCAATTATCATAGACATTATATATGACATACTAAATGTTGCTATAAACCATCAGAAAGACCATAGAAATAAAGTACTATCTCAAGGGAAATATCTTTAAAACTGACTGGAAAATCTTTAAAACTGAACCGTACAAACAAACGAATATAGCTCCTCCGCACTTCATGGCAGAGAGGGGCTAGCACAAGGGACGGTCAGGAGGAGGAGGGAGGCACAGAGGAGAATCGGCCGCTCGGGCCGGAGAGAAGGGGAGCGAGAGCGACAGCTACGCCAGAGATGCGAGGGAGAGAGAGAGACGTGGGGAGGGTGAGAAAACCCTAGCCGTCTCACCCGATTGGGGATGAGGCTGCGAACCAGGGAAAGCCATCTGGCGTCGGGTACGCGAAAAGTCAAAAATGCCCTCGGCGGGAGACGAGTATTTCGGCGGTGGCACGGGATATTTTGCCTCTGGAGAACGCCGACGGGCCAGACAGAACACGCGCCAGCCACCGCAAATGACACTCTGGGCCCACCAGTGACAGACCCCACTCGTCAGCGGGAACCGGACAAAATAGCGGAGTAAGCGAAAGCGCGTGGGAAGCGAAACTATTCATTCCTATAGTGCTACTCCCAAATCCGACGGCAGAGTACGTCCGATGGCTTGATCCGGCGGCCGAAATGTCATCAAGCGAACGCAACGGACGGCCGGATTCGTCTGAGCTCTAAGGAGGCTTGTAGGAACATCCTTCTCTTATCTCTTGATGGAATGTGTTTGTGTTCCTTTCCAAAAAAAAAAACGTAAACGTCCGCCGCCCCCTCCCCCCGTGTTCGTTTAGTAGAAACCCTAACTTAAAGTGCGGCGGCGGCGGCGGCGAGCATACCAGGCGGCAGGCCTGGTTAGCAATCTCAGGCCCCCAAAAAGGAGAGATCGATGGCGGCTGGAGGCGAGGCGCTGACGCCTCGCGAGTCGGCGATGGAAGAGATGGATCCGCAGCCCGGCGTTTTTTCCGAAGCAGAGATCCTGAGGATGGAGATTGCGTCCCTGGTGAGCTTGCTCAGGGAGAAGCAGTCTGACGTTCTTTCGCTGGATCCTGAGACCGTGAGGAAACTCACGTCCCTGACGAGCGAGATGGCGTGCCAGAAGTCGGCAAGGGAGCGGCAAGCCTTGGTGGTTCCGGAGGTCAAACGCACAGCGCCGCGGAGCAAGATCTCCAGGAGTATATACGATTGTACCTGCAATGCTGGTAAACAGATGGCTGGCCAATGTGCTGAGGACCAGAGGACCAAGGAGTGTGTGGAGATGACTCATCAGGTGGAGCACCAGAATGCAGAGACCGATGGCGGCTGGAGGCGAGGCGCTGACGCCTCGCGAGTCGGCGATGGAAGAGATGGATCCGCAGCCCGGCGTTTTTTCCGAAGCAGAGATCCTGAGGATGGAGATTGCGTCCCTGGTGAGCTTGCTCAGGGAGAAGCAGTCTGACGTTCTTTCGCTGGATCCTGAGACCGTGAGGAAACTCACGTCCCTGACGAGCGAGATGGCGTGCCAGAAGTCGGCAAGGGAGCGGCAAGCCTTGGTGGTTCCGGAGGTCAAACGCACAGCGCCGCGGAGCAAGATCTCCAGGAGTATATACGATTGTACCTGCAATGCTGGTAAACAGATGGCTGGCCAATGTGCTGAGGACCAGAGGACCAAGGAGTGTGTGGAGATGACTCATCAGGTGGAGCACCAGGAGCAAGGAAGAGGCGGATGAATCTGTGACAGATTTGGCAATGGACCTTTGCAAATCAAACATGGAGATGCACCACATGGCTGCTGATAGCCAGACGACAGATGACAAAGAGGAACATTTTGTGGCAGCAGATCTGATAAGTGGTCTTTCCGACCAGATGACTGTGCGCTGTTATGAGAACCAGAGTGTTGTGGAGTGCCTGGAGATGACTGATCTCACGGTGGGCAAAGGCCAATCAAGCACGGAGACGCCTGTGTTGAGGATGATGGACCAAGGAAAATCAAGCAATGAAGGTGAATCAAGTAACGAAGGCAAATCAAGCACGGAGACGCGTGCCCTGGCGTCGAGGATGATGGACCAAGGCAACTCAAGTAGTGAAGGCCAATCAAGCACGGAGACGCGTGCGTTTAGGATGATGGACCATGGAAAATCAAGTAGTGAAGGCCAATCAAGCACGGAGATGCAAGTCCAATCAAGTAACGAAAGCAAATCAAGCACGGAGACGCATGCCTCGAGGATGATGGACCAAGGCAAAAAATCAAGCTTTAGGATGGTGCTGGATTGCGATGAGAATGGTATGCCCAACTGGTGCAAATATTACGAGATGCTCGAATGTGAGGATGTGGAGGAGGAAGATGAGGAGATGACTCCGGAGGGTGTAAGGATGTATAACAAATTCCGTAAGGAGCTATTAGAGATGGAAGCTGGCTTACGCAAGGACCGGGAACAGGATCAAAAGGACGCGCTGAGGTGGGAGCGGGATCAAATTGACACACCGAGCTGTTACACAATGGACCCGATCCCCTTCTCACTTCAGGACGAGGCGGAGGAGACAGAATTCACAAAATCAGACACGGAGGAGATGGAGATGGCGGACAAGTTGTTTGCTTTAGGGCGTAAAGGCTGGGAATCTGCATGGGGAGACGACTGTGGTAACTTCGAAGACAGCAGTAAGTAAAGATAAAATCCATCGATTCCTTCTCATCTTATTAGTCTTCCAAAACAATGGCAACATAGTCAGATTCGTCCCTTCCTATCTTCTTTCCTTGTATGAGTAAGTAAATAATTGATGTTACAACATGTCTTAACATTTGGATTAACTTGCTGCTGCAGCCGTATTGAGTCCTATGCACTTTACACATTGCACGCCGGGACTGATCCCGTACGCTGCTCGCACTGTGAGCATCTTGCAAATCTACTCCGTGAAGATTGTTGGAACAGATGGAAAGTTGAAGTTGCCACTCCATGTTTATGGAATTGTCGCTGCCCGAGATGCCGTGGACTACAACCGCAACATTCTCTTCTCCTGGCGAAGGGAAAACTGCCAAAAACTCACTCCAGAGGTATGTACCATATCACATAGTATTTCTCTTAATTTCCCCCTTTTCTTCCTGCATGTGCATTCGTTCATTAGATTCAACTATAATGATGATTATGATGCCTGCAGGATCATTTTTTGCGCTTAACTGGCCCGTCCCGTGCAATTGTGGCTGTGGACGATGTTGATTTCGAAGTCCAACTGAAAGTAAAGGGCTCATCAAGGTCTCGCGACAGAGCATTGATGAGTCACTGCTTTACTTACGCCGGTGGTTACCATGAAGGTTTACACACCACCTTCTCCAGCAACAGCTTTTGCACAGTAGAGTTTAGCTATGAGCGACTTACAGAAACAGTCCAGGCTACTATCTTGAGTGCGCGTGTTGTTGAAGGGGCGCCTTGGCCTTTTGAATATGGCGGGCGGATTATGTGCTCCTCGCCACCACGGGAAGTTACGGACTCCCTATCCAGGCAAGTTGTGTTGGTTGATTCTCGTCGTTCTGATGGTGGCGGAGAAATGCCAATGGGCTCGGATGGTTTCCTTGATCTGTCAAGGCATGTTGTTTCTATAGAACTTGAAGAAAGCCTGCAGATTGTCGTACAAGCATACTCACAGTCTGGTGATGCTATTGCTAGACAAGGTAGTGTCAGGTTCAGGACCAAATACTGCAACATAAGTCGAGCGATATGTGAGATTGGTGACTCTAAGGTGGAGATAACTGTCGCTTGGTCCCAACTTGCTAAGCACAAGAGAGATATCCTCTTAGAAGGACATGTTTGACGGCTCTTGTGCCGTGGATGTTGTGGACTGCAGAATTATTTGTCTTTGATTAGTAAATCTGTTATGTACCTGTTGCCCAATTTTATCTGTTTTTGTCTTGCATGTGGTTTGCAAAACTGCAGAATTATTTCTCTTCGATTAGTTATTAATCTGTCCAACTGTTTGTGAATCGACTAATGTTATCCGACTATTTGTGTCTACTATAACTTATTATGCTATGTGAAGTACTGCCTCTGTAAACTAGTATGAGACCTTTTAGATCACTAAAGTAATAATCTAAAGTCTTATATTGATTTACAGAGGAAGTAGTATCTAAAATGCCGCCGCCTTTAAATCACAGAACCGAACTGAATGCATGATTTCCTGCAAGTTTATCCACCTCTAATCACAGAACCGAACTTTGTGAACTACATGTAAATCTTATCTACCCCTCGCAAGCTATAAAAAGGATAACAAAATTCATGTAACCATCCTATCATAGTCTCCAGGAACCTTTGCCTGCCTGGAGCAGCGAGGCATACAGCAGCTCATTCCACGTGTCCGGCACGCCCGGCAGGCCTGGGCCGCCCCCGCCGCCATCCGCTCCTCCTCCGTGTCGTAGCGCACCCGGTACACCGACGGGTGGCCGTCCTTCCGGTAGTCGGTGAGCCGGCTGATGTTGAGGTATATCACAGGGGTCTTCATCCGGCTCATGACCTTCTCCAGTACTCTCATCCTCTCGGGGTACTCGGTGAGGTACGTGTGGTTGAATATCGGCTCGGTCTCCCTATGGCATCTCCCTCCCGAGTTCCACTGCCCTCCCCTGCAGTGAAACGGATCGATCATGAGAGTAAGATTAATTGTACCGATGGCCTAATATATGGTTGTGGTGGCGGTCTCTTAATAATTACTTGAAGTGTGTTAGGGAGAGTCCTCTGAACACGATCTGAGTTCTTGTTGGGTTTATGTTCTTGTCGACCCATTTGGCCCATGTGGTCAGTGCTTTCCTGTATGCCTCCATCACCTCAAGGCTGTGGTGAACACGGTAGCCTTCTTGATAATAGTTGAGCCTGTCACAAGCATTTCACCAATCAGGATGTAAACAGATTGGCTAGCAGATCAGCTTAGCCTGCGGAGTTCTGGGGGAAGTGTTGCACTATACACATACAGACCCTTTTGACGTCTTTGGGTGAGTCCACCAGTGCCCGGTGTTGACGACGACGATGTCGGCGGTCTGGTACGCCGGAGTCGTTGCGTCTAGCTCATCCAACCTCAGCTTCTCGTCGAGTACGGTGCCGTTTGGGCTCTCGCGGACCGTCTCTTTGACCAGAAATGTCGATCTTATGAAATCCACAGAGCAATTGTAGTCCTGCAATCAAGTGCCAGTGAGTTGGACTGGCAAGATTCTACCAAGTTTCTCTTTCTCTCCTTTTGAATGTGAGATGAGAACAAAAAAATGTCAGTATTCACTATTCAGTGAGGCAGCCAGTACGTACTCTGAACTTGAAGGAATAGAATCCTCTGGTTTTGAACTGGTTCTTCCCGGACTTCTCGTACACGTTCTTTTTGTTCCTGACGCCATGGCGGAGAGTGCAGACCAGAGACTCCCACATGTTG
>NW_024116328.1:0-9320 GCF_003073215.2 Triticum urartu | reverse complement strand
CAGAGATCATATGGGTGCAGTCAATTTTAAAGGAACTAGGTATGAGAAGCACTAGAGCTCCATGTTTGTGGTGTGACAATCTAGGTGCTACCTATTTATCAGCAAATCCAGTCTTTCATGCCAGAACTAAACACATTGAAATAGACTTTCACTTTGTTCGAGAAAGAGTTGCGAATAGACTCTTGGACATTCGGTTTATTCACTCTAAAGATCAGGTTGCGGATGGTTTCACCAAGGCTTTACCCACAAAGAGCTTTGAAGACTTCAAACATAATCTCAACTTGATGAAGTTGTGATTAAGGGAGGGTATCAAACGTGATGGTTTAGTTGCGTTGATGCAGGCGTGCACAAGGCGTATACATGAAGGAAGAATCCACACAGCCGGAGGAGTAGTTAGTTAGCTAAAATCTTTTGTATCTTTATCTCCTCTTATCTCTAGTTTTCTTCCTTCACAAGATGTAATCTATCTCAACAACCTGTACGCGTTTATGGGCTCGCAACCCTCCTATATAACACGCAACACGTCGGCCAGGAAGGCTAAGACGTTTACCGCAAGTCGCACAAATCGTAGTGAAAGTACTTAAGATTTGCTCTTCCCACAAATGAGAAAACAAACATCATTATCAGCAAATGCCTTCTACAAGTCTTCTATTCTTCCAACATTGTGCAGGTGTAACTACCAATGAAACCTGTGATTAAGATTTGTTTTTTGTGTGCAGGTGTTTCTTCAATGTTATGGGCTTCTTCCTATTAGCACTTAATTGGGTTATTATCATTCATTAAGACGTGTTAGTCTACTTTCTATTTTGAGTGTCACAATCAAAATATCACTATGACACCAGTATCAAATAAACGAGAGTTTTGGTCAAGCTACTGATATTAAGGTGATCATTTTGTTTCATGCACTGCTATGTTGCTATCAGTACCAGGTGTTCCTGCATTCCTAATTTCTGTTTGCTTGGTGTTCAGATGTTCTAGTGTTTGTTTGGCAGGCTTTGTAGCCACTTGTGTTTGCATTTTGTGTAAAACTCATGAAGACTGATGGTGTACCTGGAAAGTTCAGTTCTAGGGATCAAAGGATCATCTTGGTGTAATTATGGGAATTGTCAGTGTTTTGCTACTGATAGGATTTGCAGTTTTTCCATCCAGGTATACTTGCAATCGATAGGATTCACAGTTTTTCAATTCAGTCTACATTCTATTGGTACAATTCTGAATGCAGGTATTTTTGCATTCGTCATAACTGATGTTGTTTAATTAAATTTAATGGCATATAGATCTTTAGAAGAATAACCGGCAAATCCACCAATCCACCAACAGACTGGCAGAGCTGCACAGTAAGTTTGTGAATTGACCTAGATATTGTACAATTTTTTTTCATGTATGTTTAATCACTTTATCCTTTGCAGCTGTTATCAATCTGTTATCTTGGCGAAAATTGCAACAGAGTCTTGGCAAGCATCAGCATTTTGAGCAGTGAACTCAATGTGAGTTATCGTGTTATTCTTTAGTGAGTTAATCAAGTAGCCAAACATCCAAGCAATCTACTCCCTCCGTCCCAAAATATAAGAACGTTTTTAACACTAGCATAGTGCCAAAAACGTTCTTATATTCTGGGACAGAGGGAGTATTTCACAAGCTACCTATTTTTCAGTTTTCAAGTAGCTTATTTATTATTTTTTAGCAGTGCTCAATGTTTCTAATCTCCTATTTAAAAGTAGACACATGCTATCAGATGCTCACCTCAATTACCAATTAACTCTCGACAGTCTAGTTATCACTGCCAGATTGTGTTTTTGCTCACAACCATAGGCAATGCATCTTAAGAATTCAGAAGGCCTCCATATTATTGCTGGATCTGTGAATTTGTGCAACTTGTAGAAGCTCTGAAGGCATATTCGTGCTGAAACTGTGAAGTTTCTGCAACACCTTACAGTACAGGCAATGCATGTCAGGGGACAAACCATTAAGGCACTAAGATGGATGCATGCATGATCACAACTTATTCATTACCAACACTAGTTTATTATGGTGTTCCATCTTGGTATAAAATTTATAAGCAAATCACCTTTATTAAGTTCTCATTTTCTTTCCTCACTAAGTCACTAGAGTAAACACTTGTAAGTTCTGTGATTAATTTTAGTATGTTCCCATCAGCGTCCAATACAAAGTAAGGCAATTAAAGTTCTGATCAAGTTAACAGTGAATCAGGATGTCGATTAATGCCGGGAATTTACTTGGTGATCCCAACTGTTTACAATGTGGAAACTTGCCTAGCTAGCCAGTGATGGAACTGTAAGTGCCTCTCTCTGATTGATGTTTTATCTACTTCAGTCAGACATGCATGTACTGTTGGTAGCTAATCTGAGTTATGATATTGCCTTGTTTTGTAGATCAATCTCCTAGGGAAGCAACATATTGAGTTGGGGGAAATGTGTGGTTGACTGAGGCAGTCTTCAGCCGCCGCAACAGCCACCACACGAGAATGGTGCTGGTCACCCAGGAATTGCTGCAGTCGCTGCAATAGCATCTCCCAAGGCACATTGTCAAGTTGTTTTCTGAAGGAGGCCCGTGCTGCGGCTGCATCATTGCGGAAGTGAAATATCAAGGCCAGGTCTACTAAATATTTCAGATCTGCTTTATTTTAATCACATGGAGAGATGATGCTTTCTGTAGTAACTAACAAGCAACTCCTCTGTGCAGGTCATAATGACAAAGTAACAAACAAGATTGTCATTTGCTCAAGCCCAAAATACCGGATGATGCAGCTGACAGCTTTTTATTACCCAAAACTGGCACTGCAAAGGTAACAAGGGATTATTCATTTCTGCTCTGAGTAGAGGGACATTATATGTGTACTGTAATCAGCTAAATTCACCAGCCATGTATCTGCAGATGTGAGCATGGAACGGAGGGTACGTAGCTGCCTGCCTGTTGGTGAAATAAATGGCCAGCTTGTGTTCTTGTGAGCAGAAGAAAGAATGCTGCTCATCTCATCTGGCTTGCTTGAGGTCCTGGTATTCAGTTGTTTTTTGGAAAATGCTATTCCGTGTGCCTGCTTACTGGAGCACGCGGCGTCGATCATGGCCAAATTAAGGCAGTGAAGTTCCAAGATGTCATCATCACCAGAGAGGAGATGAGATGAGCACCATTCGCTGCACTCTGCACCATCGAGCAGCTCAAGATGCTCTTCAAATGATGAGCCGCTTCTTGGCCATCGACTGTAGGATCTTGTGTAGCAGACTTGGGTAGCACTGTGTGTCGATCGGCTATGGGAAGATGACCAAGCTGCCCTCAAGGAGCTTGGTGGCCCCGCCATGGAGATGCTGCTGCAGAGGCTGCGGGATTCGGCGAGCGATGCCGAAGACCTGCTGGACGAGCTGGACTACTTCCGCATCCACGACGAGCTCCGCGGCACATATCATGCTGCCGACAAGCATAATAAGGGTTACATTCGTGACCTCGCCCTCAACGCTCGCCACACCGCCAAAGCTGTTGGCAATCTGGTCAGCTGTTGCCCTTGGCAGTGCGCTAAGCACCGGCAGAGGTCACACTGTGGTTCCTCCTCAGCGCAAGATACCAACCAGGACGTCAACGGATGCATGCCCAAGCTCGGTAAACTCCTCCCTTTCGCATCTTCCTCGCGTCCACATGTTGGTGATCACGATCATGGCAATGCGCAAGAAACACCAAAACTTGAGTTTAATAGGGTTGAGTCCTCTCAAAAGATGAAGGGCATTGTAGAGAAACTGCAGCGTATGCGCAATGAGGTTAACACGATTCTGCACGGTTGTGGCCCTAGAAATGCCCCAAACATTACCCAGAGTCATCCCATCACCACAGGTCGAATTGATGAGCCAAAACTGTACGGGAGGGATTGTGTCATAAATAGCATCATACATGACATCACCAAGGGTCAATACTGTGACAAGGGTCTGAGTGTGCTTCCGGTTATTGGTCCAGGGGGGATGGGGAAGACAACTCTGGTACAACATATATATCGCAACCAACAAGTGCAAAATCATTTCCCAGTCAAGATTTGGATATGTGTGTCGCTCGATTTCAATCTGGATAAGGTGCTAGAACAGATTAAAAGATCTATCCCTCGAGTTAGAAGTGAAAAAGAGTGCAGTACAACAGAGGAGTTGATTGAACGAAGATTAAAATCTAAAAGGTTCTTACTTGTATTGGATGATATATGGCGGATCAGTAATGGGGATGACTGGGGAAAATTATTGTCAATACTCAAGAAATCAGAAGAAAAGGGTTCAATGATTCTGGTCACAACTCGTTTTCAAGCAATATCAGAGGAAGTCAAAACAATTGACCATTCAGTAGAACTGAATGGCTTAGAGTGTGAAGATTTTAGGAAGTTATTCTTTGCATTTGTCTTTGGCAATGAGCAATGTGGAAAAGATAAACAATTTTTGCTTGAGACTGGAGATAAGATAATGGAAAAACTAAAAGGCTCCCCTCTTGCAGCAAAAACGGTTGGTAGATTACTGAGTAAACACCATACTTTGGGGCATTGGAAAAGGGTCCTAAAAAGTAAAGAATGGGAGACTAGTAACAATGGAATTATGCCTGCCTTGAAGCTTAGCTATGATTTTCTCCCTTTCCATCTGCAACAATGTTTTTCCTATTCTGCATTGTTTCCCGAGGACTACCATTTCACAAGCCATGAGCTCATCAACCTGTGGGTTGGACTAGATATTTTGATATCTAGTGATCAAAACAAAACATTTGAAGATATAGGTTTGAGCAATTTAAATGAGTTAGTCATCCATGGATTTTTCAGGGAAGAGAAGACTTATGGTGATATGCGGTATGTTATGCATGACCTACTGCATGATTTGGCATTGAAGGTTACATCACATGATTGTCTTAGTTCACGTCTCCCTGATGTTGGATCAATGGAGATTCTGCCAACCACCCGTCACTTGTCTATAACCATAGATGACTTAGGTAAATATGATGCAGCTTTTGCTAAAAAATTAAAGATTCAATTGGAAGAAATAAAGACAAGATTCAAGGTTGAACATTTGCAAACATTGATGTTATTTGGAAAAATGGATGAAGATTTTGTCAAGATATTTGGTGAATTTTGGGGGGAATTGATCACTCTTCGTATTCTTCATTTGCCCATCATGCTTTGTCCTATGGAGTCCATGTTACGTAACTTTTCAAGACTTGTCCACCTACGATACCTATGTCTAGGGACATATGAGAGCCAGATGCATTTACCACTTGGCATCTCTAAATTTTATCATTTGAGGATTCTAGATCTTGAGCTGTGGGGCGGCGGTCGTGATTTGCCCGAAGACTTGAGCAACCTTGCCAAATTGTGTCATTTTTATGTCCCAAGTGAGTATCCACTTTATGTTGATATTTACAAGGGTGTAACTGGTGTTAAAAGCTCCCACTCAAGGTGGGGTCTGGGGAATGGAATTTCTGGACGGCCTTACCGATGCACATTAACTCTGGGGCCAGGAGGCTGGCTAGAACCTATTACCTCCAGGCCTGCCTTTCATCCTGATATTTACAATGTGGGAAAACTTAAACTCTTAGAAGAGCTAAAGGTATTTCAAGTCAATAAAAAAAGTGAAGGGTTTGAACCTAAGGAACTAGAGCATTTGACCAAGCTAAGGGAGCTTGGCATCTACAACCTTGAGAAGATAGATACAGTAGAAGAAGCAGCTCAAGCAAAACTGATGGAGAAAAAATACTTGAGGAGTTTAACATTGCATTGGGATAGTGAGCGGCCTAGTGTTGAGCCTAGTATGGAAGCAGTTGTTCTTGAGAGCCTTCAACCTCATGGAGATCTTCAAGTGTTGTGCATTAGAGGGCATGGAGGTCAATGTTGTCCAACATGGCTAGGTGATGAGTTTGCTGTTGAAGCTCTACAATCTCTTTATATTTGTGGTGTTTCTTGGGAAGTTTCTCCTTCTTTAGGGAAGGCATGGGATCTTCGTGAATTAAGGTTTGAGGATATTGCCAGACTGAAAGAGTTTATGATAGAGAAAAGTTTTTGCATGCTAACAAAGCTCGAATTCATTGGCCTAGGAAGTCTTGAAAATTGGGTTTACCCAGCTGAACAAGAGTCTCCGTCTAGTGGAGAGTTGCTGCCACTGGATGCTCATATGTTCCCTCTTTTGCAAGTTCTGAAAATTAGGAATTGCCCGAAAGTGTCGGGGATGCCTTTCTCAAACCACATTGTTTCCCCAGATTGGTTCCCCAAGCTACAAGAGCTTGAGGTACACGACTGTCCCGAATTCTTGATGATTCCCATCTCCTTGACCGGAAGTTTGTGTTCTGTCATGATGCAATCTGTAAAGATGCTAAACTGGTTTTTTTACTCAAAATCATCTGATGGAGCACAATTGCACATTATTGGAGAGGGTGATCTACATAGCATAGACCAAGTGTTAGTTTTTGATAAGGAAACAAGTGTTGAGAAGCTGACGCTCAAGAGGTGCCCACCTCTAGAGTTGAAGCACATTCTAATGCTAACCTCGTTGAAGACATTGATTGTTGACCATTCAAATTGTAATAGTGGGAAGGAATTGACAGACCTCCTCCCCCACCTCCCAAAGCTCTCCAAATTGGAAATATGTGGGTGTCAAAACATAAAAAAGCTGGTAGTGGGGGTGGATGTGCAACAAACAACACAAGAAGCAGCAGCAGCAGCAGCAGAGGAAGAGGATGATGGGGTGTTGCTCTTCCCACCTCATCTATGTGACTCACTACGGGAATTGGAGTTCTCTTTCTGCAGAGAGCTGGTCCTGGTGGACCCGCCAACTCTTGTTCCTGGTGGAGGAGGATGGCTCCAAGCCTTGCGATCCCTTCAGAGATTAACAATACAGAATACCCCAAAGTTTCTATCCACCTTCTCCTTTTCCTATCACATTTTCCCTTCCTCCCTGCAGTTTCTGAGGCTTTGGGATGTGAAAGGCTTGAGGACACTGGAGCCCCTCTCAAACCTCTCCTCTCTCACCATATTAGAATTGTATTATTGTGGAGAGGATTTGAAATGTGAGGGATTGCAGTATCTCCTTACTACCGGGGGTCAGCTCAGTAAATTAGAAGTGAATGGCAGCCCTGGTTTCTTTGCTGGTTGGGATCCCAATCCAAAACAGGATTTGGAGGACGAGGAAGTAGAAGAACAACAGACACAGTTTGTTTCATCCACGCTGCAGGAGCTCTCCACGGATGATGCAGCGGGGCTCCTTTCTGCACCCATATGCAGCTTCCTCTCTTCCTCCCTCACCAAGCTAGGACTTTATGGAGATTGGCCTAGTAAGATGGAGCGCTTCAGCAAGGAGCAAGAGGATGCCCTTCAGCGCCTCTCCTCCCTCCAGGAACTTGATTTTTGTCGTTTCGACGACCTTCAACAACTCCCTGCAGGGCTGCACAACCTTACCAGCCTCAGGAAATTAGCAATCTATTACTGTCCAGCCATCTCGTCATTGCCCAATGATGGCCTCCCTGATTCACTGCAAGAGCTAAGTGTCGAATCCTGCCGCAACGAAGAGCTAAAACAACAGTGCAGGGGGTTAGTGGGAACCATCCCCAAAATCAAATTAAACCGGTGATCCAAGGGTAACACAAACACACTTTTTCGTAATTTTTCGCTTTGCCCTTTTCCTGCAATCCTGCTTAATAACACTGCGTTTATTCCCATCCACTGTGCAGGACTGCATTGGAGTTCCCTTGTACATTCTTCTAGTCTTGTAGAGTTCTGCTGTTTCGATACAAACACATTTGCCACATGCATGACATGACATGAGGGTCTTGTTGCTATAGTCTTCCTTCCTATACATAAATCTGGTAAGGACATCTTTACTCCTGTTGTACCATATCTGATAAGACACGGTGTGTGCTGATCGGCCCTGATCTTTCACTACACACTAGTAACAGTATTATTTGGGGGTTTTGGTGGAGAAGCGGGCGGGTGAACCAGGAGAAGTTGATTAATTTAGCAACCAGAAATTATATAGAAGAGATAATTTGGTGGAAGCAAAGTAGATGTGAGAGAGGAAGCAGAAAGATGCAAGAACAGAATAAAAGTCACGTCTAATTGATAAATATCAATCAAACGAAATGGCATGCAGAAGCACAGATTTGGTGCATCAACAAGGTGCCTTTCTGAAAATATAACTTCAACCTCTGTACATAGTACATATGCTAAGCCTGAACAACTGACACAGAAATATCAAGACATGACCACTATTTCACAACTTAAGACTGACCAATAGAAACTCTAGACTGAACTGCTACACAAAACAGAACGTGCATCCCTTCACCTCATGTGTTCACATATGAGGTTTAAAGCAAAACATAACTTGAACTTGCCTGCTGGTTTACTCTAGAGACCTAGGATACATAGCACGCAGATTTCGATAACTCGTTCATTCAAATGCACATTGGTCTGCTGTATTTCAGATTTCTCTACACAATTCGAGAAAACTAACATAATTATCAGCCAATGCCTACTGCAAGTCTCTCTTCTTTTCTTCCTAGATGTAATTACCAACGAAACCAGTGATAACCATTTGTTTTGGTTCTCTGTGCAGCAGGTGTTCGTTCAATCTTATAAGCTTCTTCATATTTTGCATTTAACTTTGGGTTATTGTCATTCATCAAGACATGATAGCCTACTTCCCAATTTCGGGTGTGATGATCAAAATATCACTATGGAATAAATGAGACTTTGGGGTCAAGCTACTGATATTAAGGTTATCAAAAAATTTCATACACTGCTACATTTATATCAGTATTAGGTGTTCCTGCATTCCTAATTTCTGTTTGCTTGCTGTTCAGGTTTTCTAGTGTTTGTTTGTTCAGCTTTAGGGATCATCTTGGCGTAACTACGGAAAACAATGAACTGTCAGTGTTTTCCTACCGATAAGGTTTGCAGTTTTTCAATCCAGTAGACATTCTACTGATGCCTATCAGGTCTACTTGCAACAGATAAGGTTGCTGTTTTTCGGTTCAGTCTTCATTCTACTAATACCAGATATTCTTCCATTCATCATAAATTTTATTTTTTATTGTTTAATGGCGTATAGGATCTTCACAGGAATAGCACTGCACCCCTGGAGACAATTCAGATAATAGGGAGCAGTAGCAGTCTGAAGGTAATGCATTTCAGGGCATGTGCAATTTTGAAATTCCAAAAAGGCATTAAGATGCATTATAACTGAATAACCAATCTTTATATTTCTGCAGTATGGATTGAACTGGGAGAAGGAAGCACTTAATAGCCTGAATATAAATGCCATAGGTGGAGCTGACAGGAATCAAGTTGCCCCCGTTCAGCA
>NW_024116327.1:0-15262 GCF_003073215.2 Triticum urartu | reverse complement strand
ATGAACAATATTTGATTCTTCTCTGAATTCTTATATGCATGATTTGATATCTTTGCAAGTCTCTTCGAATTATCGGTTTAGTTTAGCGTACTAGATTGATCGTTCTTGCAATGAGAGAAGTGCTTAGCTTTGGGTTCAATCTTGCGGTGCTCGATCCCAGTGACAGAAAGGGAACCGACACGTATTGTATTGTTGCCATCGAGGATAAAAAGATGGGGTATATATCATATTGCTTGAGTTTATCCCTCTACATCATGTCATCTTGCCTAATGCATTACAATGTTCTTATGAACTTAATAATCTAGATGCATGCTGGATAGCGGTCGATGTGTAGAGTAATAGTAGTAGATGCAGAATCGTTTCAGTCTACTTGACACGGACGTGATGCCTATGTTCATGATCATGCCTAGATATTCTCATAACTATGCGCTTTTCTATCATTTTCTCGGCAGTAATTTGTTCACCCACCAGAATATATGCTATCTTGAGAGAAACGACTAGTGAAACCTATGCCCCTGGGTTACTTTACATCATATAAGTTTCCGATCTATAATTCTAGTTTACTATTTATTTTGCAATCTTTACTTTTCAATCTATACAACAAAAATACTAATTTTTTTATCTTATTATCTTTATCAGATCTCACTTTTGCAAGTGGCCGTGAAGGGATTGAAAACCCCTTTATCGCGTTGGTTGCAACGTTTTTGATTATTTGTGCAGGTAGTAGGCGATTTGCGTGTAGTCTCCTACTGGATTGATACCTTGGTTCTCAAAAACTAAGGGAAATACTTACGCTACTTTGCTGCATCACCCTTTCCTCTTCAAGGGAAAACCAACACATGCTCAAGAGGTAGCAAGAAGGATTTCTGGCGCCGTTGCCGGGGAGATCTACGCTCAAGTCAAGACATACCAAGTACCCATCACAAACTCTTCTCCCTCGCATTGCATTATTTGCCATTCGCCTCTCGTTTTCCTCTCCCCCACTTCACCTTTGCCGTTTTATTTGCCCTCTTTCCAATTTGCCTTTCTTTCGCCATGGCCAAACCAAAAGGGGCTAAGGGTTTCTCGGGTTTTAATACCTTGGATATTTGACCAAACCTTATATGCAGAATAAAAAGAAACGGAGGAAGTAATAGTTTGGCTGAATTAATTTGGATGGATCATTATGAAATGAAGTTCCGTTGCATTAAATCATGTTTTCTCTCCAGCTAGTACGTACCACTACTGGTGCGGACCAAATTTATACGTTGCAGTAAACGGCCACACGGAATATATCCACGCGATGCAGTCATACCAATTTATACGCTGAATTACCATGTCCTGTACCAACGGAACAGCTGACGGTGGACCGTCCACCCACCGGTATGTTACACGGAGCCGTCTCTGTACGCTACTGTTTGACAGGGCGTATCCGTCTCTCTCTACGATTGCATTCAGTTCCGGCTCGAACGCGTCGTTGTCCCATTGGCACGTATAACCGGAGCAGGCGAGCTCGTCCATACCATCGCCGCTGGATCTATCACATCCATCATCCTCTTTGTTCTCCAAATAATCAAGTTCTCTAGTGTATTTATTAAGGAATGTGTAATCCTTAATATATGCATCAACCTGCATAGTCAAGCTAAAAATATAACCTGTGTTAGTTTAATTCTTCTATACTGAAAATCATAAAAATGTTAGAAGCATAAACAATCCAAGAACATACCCCACGCGGCAATAAAAAACCATAAGACGTACGTAGATGGCATTCTCGTCTTTCCAGCATGCTTCTGCAAAGTTTGTTGGTTTCTTTATCCTCACATGAAAGAACCTAGAAAATCATGTAGTGTATTGTTAGGCACCAAGAAATAAGAACTACAATATGCGAAAATGCCTAGGAACACCTGCGGGCTCACCTCCCTCATATCTCACCATTAAATAAGCATAGTGATCTGTACCACTATATTAGTATGCACGTATTCATGAGTTTATTTTGACGTATGATTTCTTTTAGGAGATGTATAGGGTCTGTATTCTTTCATACTTTTAATGATCTCTGACTTGAAATAAATGCATCTAGATATGGGTGGACATATGACATGCATGCAGATTTGAGGGAACCTGCGTTTTGAATCAGATAAAACATGTAATATTCAGTTTGTACCAAGTTTATAATTGCAATATTATCTTAACTTTGAAAATATTTTTCACAAATATTTTTATCAGTTTTTAAACTACAATACCATTTTCCATCAAGTTATGTGTCTTCTATAAAAATGTAGAATCTTATCCTGCGATAATTAAAACTATGGATTTCATAATTATTAAATTTAGAAATAGAAACGGATAATTCCAATCCAGGAAAATTCAAGGTACAAATTAAATGAGATTAAGTATTTCTATTTTTAGTGAAAACCTGGGAACTTCATGATAGTAATTCTAGACGATTTAACTGTACTAATCTCAAAACTTTTCCTCTAAAAATCTAGTATGTTATTAGTCACATTGCCTGATTTACCAGTGCAGTGTAGCCGCATTTAATCGTTCATCTTCATGCTTCAGCGAAGATGAATTGACGTAATTACATTGCAAGCAGCTGTTTTGCATTCATTTACTGAGCCGCGTCATACTCTGACATACCTGTATTTGCAGAGGAAAGACAACACGTTAACTTTTTTTGCATGCAAACGTGAGTCTCATTAATTAGGACTATTGACTTTGTGTGCACACCACAGGAGAGCATTGTGTATCACCAAAAGAACTAGAAACTCATTAAGCTATCAATGAAGTCATCCCGATGCAGCCACTCACATGTTCGTTTTGGGACTTTACATGCGAATTAACACACTGTGACAACCGACTTGCCAGGTTATTAAATGCGCCATTTACAAGAGCCTAGCTGTTCCTCTCACACCATCATTTCTTACCACACTGCACAAAAGTTGCAACGTACTTGTTCACTGTATATTTCTTCGAAAATTTAATCATCCAAGTGCACTCTTACTGCTTTTGATTAGACGAGATGCTACAGAATGATGCGCTCGCTTCAATGATTTATTCTCAGAGCCACTCCATGTATGCAAGACTAGTGCTAAACATATAAAAGTTCTTAAACAACAAACCTCAGCAATCAATTCTGAACTTGACTGCTCTCTTCGCCATGGTTTTTTCATGGTTGTTTTAACTGAACCCGGATCCATTCGCACATCTGATGTAGGAATCATATCATTTCCAAATAGCACCAGCTATAGTTTGAAGAGATGGCTTTTATCAGCAACTGGGTATGAGCTGCCCCGCCCGTCTCTCGTCTTCTCTGGATATGGGATGTTGGGGAAGATGAACCGTAAGCTCTTGGAGGGGATCCTTACTCCTTCTTGATCTGGAAATGGAGGGAATGCCGCTGGATGTAAAGCATAAATGGCCTAGCTCTAACACGGAACATAGTTAATGCATTGTGCCCCTGTTCTATATTCTAATGCTCGCCATGCACACTTATTAAATGACAATGCACAGGTCAAAACTGTTCACGTGTACGCCTCTGTGAGGTATTCACACATGAGAAACCATTTTGTTAAATGATGCACATATCCCGAGCTAGCATGGGAGCGGGTGTGATTTCAGTGTGCAGCGTCGCTGAGTGCTCCTGATCCGCTTCCCTACAATATGCTATTTTAAGTAGAAATTTGCTAACCTGCATGCCAAGTTCCTCCAGTTTTGCCTCATTGGCAGATTTAGGGTCCATAATAGGCACACAAGTCAGATCATTACTGAACTCCATTTTATTAATATGTCAATGCAATGGCTGCAGAAGCCATCTGTCCATACACAGCCACAACAGGCATATATGGAAACCACATTTGCATAGGCAGAAATAATGGAGCCACTTATCCATTGAAGAAGAGAGACATGGGCACATATGTACTCCAAGATAAAGGGACATGAATTCCTGAAGCCAAAAGTGACCTGCTAGATTTTTTTGTTGAATCCAAAATTTGGGTGTTCGGGAAAATCTTAAAAGTTAGATACTCCTAAAATTTGAGGTTCTGAAAGGTCAAAAAATGACAAAATGTTCAAACCTGAAAGCTGAATTCCAAAAGTAGAAAGATTCAAAAGGAGCATTCAAAGTTTATAAGAGATTAAAATCATGAAATTTTAAAATTCCTAGAGCTAGATGGAGAAGCTTAGGAGCCGGTACTGTGATTTTTTGATGTGCTTATAGAGAAGCACCACAAATGAGAAACACCAGAAATAATAACCTTCCATTTTTACGCCATTCGAATTGCGTTCAATTAGGCTGATCACAGTGGAAAATAACTTAGACTAGTAACATGCATATATTACTTGTCCATGTTACTACCTCCATAATTGGCAGTAACATGTGTGTGGTTTCATGCAAACTTTCATTTATTTAGATGTATACTCATTTTGCCTCGGGATGCATTATGTTATGGTAATATGTTATGTTACCACAAAAATCTCTCCCCTAACAAAATACTTCTCACATAAGAAAATTTGCCTTGGAGTGGGTTATGGTACTAGCTAAGTTACTCCCACTATGACAAGCACCCTCTGCTCAGAAGTCATCAAACTTCCAAAGAAAGAAAGAAATGTGGTTCTGCTTGCTGGCGCATGCAATTAATGCCAACGACGTCGGTCGGAATGCCACTGCGTGCAGATCCGGGAAACCCTTCCCCTCCCAACTTTCCCATTCCCCGTTGCAATCCAGTAGAATCTTATGCTACGCGATAACGGATGATGAAGCTCAATCCGAATAATTGTGCGAGAAGCATCAATGAGCACCGCCGGCCTACACCGATCGACGAGAGGGCCCGGACCAGAAGCACATGTTCCACGCCACCGTCGGCGGCGGTGGCGCCGAGTTCAACGCATCGTTGTCCGGGTCCAGCACACGGAACAAGGCGTAGGACGTCGCACCAGGGCAACATTCGAAGACCTCACCCTAATGGCAACATTAGAGCGCTTCTTTTCCCCTCTGCAACTAACGCCCGGTGCATATGTATGAGACGCTATCTAGATCCTGCTTTCTTCAAGATTTTAGGTGCCCAACCGGTTAGCACTAGATGTATGTACCATCGCTGCTCCTCAGTACCGTTCTGCTCTACTCCAGTGCTGCGTTGGCGAATCAGATAGCAGAGGACCCCCAAGATCCTGACCAATGCTCAACAAGATCACAAGAAGATCGACATGTGTTATTACTACATCTGGAGTCTACACGTAGAAATATAAATGGGTTGTCGAGCGATTTCAATAGACTCCACCGAGGTCAGTACATGCATTTTCGCTTCGGCCGGCGCCCCCCGGGGGGGCTGGGTTCGGCTCGGGTTCACCGGCTGTTATTTTAGCCTAAACCAGCGATAAATGAGGAGTTGGGGCATGACTGGGCCGATTTTTTACCGCCGGCGCTAAAAAAGGCATCCTGGGAGCCTGTTGAGGGGCGAGAGTGAACATACTCTTAATATATGCATCCGCCTGCACAGTGAAGTTGGAAATAAATATGCGTTAGTTTAATTCCTCCATACTGAAAAATGAAGAAACATTAGAAGAAGAATTCCAAAAACATACCCCTCATGGGAATCAAAAACCACCAGAAGTGGAGGGCATTCTCCTCTTTTCAACATGCTTCTGCAAAGTTCGATGGCTTCTTTGTCGTCTTTTGAAAGAACCTTGAAAGTCAACTAGTGTATCGTTAGGCACCAAGAGATCAAAAAATGCATTATACTGTTTAATGTAAAAATTCGCTAACCTGCATACCACCTTCCTTCAGCTTTGCTTGATTGGCAGATATAGGGGCCATACTCGGCACATAAGTCAGCTCATTACTGAACTCCATTTTCGAAGATGTCAATGCAGTGGCTGCAGAAGCCATCTGTTCAAGCCTTCAAACTCTATCTTCAGTGAGCACAAATGGCAGTAGCCTCCTCTTCTTCTTGTGCATATCAAGAGATCGCCTCCTTTGCCTCTTAGCATCTGTGTACAAGTACTCCCTCCGTTCCTAAATATTTGTTTTTTTAGAGATTTCAAATGAACTACCATATATGGATGTATATAGATATATTTTAGAGTATAGATTCACTCATTTTTCTCTGTATGTAGTCACTTGTTGAAATCTCTAGAAATACAAATATTTAGGAATGGAGGGAGTATGAAGTAATGAATAAATACAGTGAGCTATATGCAGGATACTATGACTGGAGATATATGCAGTTGAATGGTTAAGTGGCTGCTGTGTCCCAACAAATAGGATACTACTGTATTGACCGGTCAGTCACGCAAAACAGAACAATTGACAAATCAACATACAAGATACTCCCTCCGTCCAAAAATACTTGTCCAAGAAATGAATAAATTTGCGAAAACGTCATTTAGAACTAAAATACGTCTAGATACATCCAGACCGACAAGCATTTCCGGACGGAGGGAGTATATTGGATTGGAGATATATGCAGTTCAATGGTTAAGTAGCTGTTGTGTTCCCAACAAACTAGGTTCAGTTAATTGGAATATATACAGGAGGCTACTGTATTGACCGGTCAGTCACGCTAAACAGAACAATTCATGAATCGACATACAACAACCCCCTACAAGATATTTTTGATATTTTTTTTCTCCCATTAGAAGTGAACCCTACACGTAATCAGTCCTATTTTAATAAACTACAAATGTGGCGGCTTTTTATGGCACAATGAGTGCAAGTCAGATCACGAACAGGATATACATGCGACGTATCCCTGTAAGTCATCCTGATATACATGTGTACAAATCAATGGAAGTCAATTAATCCGTACACACTTGACCAACCTACTTCAATAACACAATCCTACTACAAGAGTGCTATTAAGATCAAATTAATTTTTTTAACAATGCTTTCCGGCGTATTTCCAGCAGTGATGGTTTTCCCGCCCAATTCTGGCGGCGGTAGCTTTCCCGCGCATTTCCTGCGGTGATATTTCATTACCTAGAAATTCTAATCCACTGTGACACTGACATATGCAGGATAATACAGTGTTAGACTGGTCAGCATAGCAAAACAAAACAATCAACGGACGAATAAAATAATGAATCAACACACAACACCCAAATAGAGTACAACGAACGAATCAGTCATAGTATTTCAGATGAACTATTTGCACCTTATGAATTATTTGCATCATCAGCAGATGGTAATGCAGTATGTGTAACGATTGAGCGACGATTCCTCATCGCAAACTCCCTAGCTTAAGCCATACCATGAACAAAATCCATGCGACTCAAAATTTCAGAGATAAGAAAATTAGCCTGAGAAAGCGTGCACTTTGCCAGCCCGACGGCGCCGCCCTCCGCGCCCTTCTCGATCTGGAAGAAATCCGTGATCTTGCTCTGCTTCAACGGGAAACCTGGCAGAAATTCAATCAATAAGCAGATGAGATGAGATGAAATTCACGACAGACGACCGAGCACGAATACAGGGGGGGAGGGGAGTGGGAATGGTGAGATCGAGCGGCGGGGGAGGGACGCACCGATGATGGAGGTCGGGGCGCAGTCAGGGCAGAGCCAGGAGCCTAGCGGGACAGCGGGAAGGATGGGGCGGAGGCAGAAGGTGTGCCGGCCGCGGTCGCAGCTGTCGTAGAGGAGCAGCTCCTCGTCGCGGTCCCCGGCAGTGAGTTTCCGAGCGATTGCAACATTTATAGTTCATAGACTTAGTGAAGTACACGTTATACTCTTGTTCCTAGTCTTTAGGAGGATCCCCTTAAGGATTGATATCGTCGATGATGAAGTTAACCCTAGCATATGAATCTAGATCATGTTCATTTTTGTGTGATTGGTCAAGTGCTTCCACATCTTTTGATAGTAGAGTGCCACTAGTGTATATGCCATTTTTTCTAGCGGTGACCTTAATGTGTGTCTAAGACATTTTTACCAGCAGTGCCCTCCAGCATCATCGCCTGCATAGAAGCATTAGGATCTTGGATAGTGTGCACTTCCACACTACCAGCGAAGCACCAAAAATAATGGGAAACACCAGAAATCAAAACCTTGCATTTTTACGTCATTGGAACTTAGTTCAATTAGGCTGGTCATAGTGGAAAGTAACTTAGACTAGTAACATGCATATGTTACTAGTTCATGTTACTACCTCCATAACCGTAGTAACATATATGTGGTGTCATGCAAACGTTCATTTATTTAGATGCAGACTCGTTTTGCCTCGGAATGTGTTATGTTACGCTAATAGATTATGTTACCACAGATATCTCTCTCCTCACTAAATACTTCTTACATAAGCAAATTTCCCTTGGAGTGTGTTATATTACTAGCTAAGTTACTCCGATTATTGAAAGCACCATCTCCTAAGAAGTTTGTAAACTTCCAAAGAAAGAAAGAATCATGGTACTGCTGGCTGTCGCGTGCAACTAATGCACACGACTCCTGCTAAAACCCAACTGCATGCAAATCGAGTGAATTACAAAAAACCACCACATTTGGGGCTTCATCTGCGGAAAACAACCAGGTCGTTAATTGTTTGCAAAATGCACTGCGGATTCAGTAAATAGTTTGTAGATAGCACTGAACAAGTGATTTGGCATGGTTGAGGGCGTTTCCGACAGGTGGGGCCCAAATCTGTCGACGTGGCCTAACGTTCGCGTGGACGGAGCCGTTAGCTGTAAACGAGGTGGTCGGCTCGCGACGGACAGATCGACTGACCGCGCCCGACCACACCACATCCGCCGACTCCTCTCCCTCTCGATCTAATCCATGGCGACGGCGAAACCTAGCGGCGTCGACCGCGGCGACAGAGCTGTTGCCGGTGGGGATGCTCCGGGCAGCTGTGAGGGAGATCCAGAGTTCTACGGGAGCTCAAATCCTTTCAACGCGCTGCCTCCTCCCAACTGCCGGCGGCGCCGAAGTCGTTGGAATACACGGCGGCTACTGTGTTCGCCCAGACGGTGAAGGCCAATCCGACAGGCAGCCACCATTTTGCCTCCTCCTTCGGCGGTGTGGAGTAAGTCATCCTCCTCATTCTTTCTATTTTCCCCGATTGGCATTCTAGGGTTAGGGTTCTAGGGTTAGGGTTCCATGGTGCTGTAACAAGTATTGTAGCATTGCTGAGAGTAATTCTACTATGAATGGTCTGTCACATGATTGCTCAAATCCTCTCTGTCACATGATTGTTGGTGTCACATAAATTAATTTTAACATGAGTACTTGTACATGATTGTTGCTGTCATCTCTCAGTTGATTGCTCAAATCCTCTCTGTCAAACTATTATTGTTGTTGTCAAATAAATTAATTTTAACTTTAGTATTGTAATTAACAACAATTATAACTAAAGTGTGAACCTTGTACTTAAGTACTTAACAACAATTTTAACTGAATTTGTAGCTTGGATGATGAAGAATGGGAAGTGAGGTTCCATTTCCTAGACAGAGATAATTTGGAAAGAACAATTTGTTTGTGAGACATAACATTCTGGAATCTCATTGGCCTAATAGAGGTAGAAGGCTATAGTTCAAGGGATTTTATGTATTATGTTAGTGATCCAGGAGTTGGGGTGTCAGGAATGGAAGAATTAACTGATGATGACAAGGTGGAAGAAATATTGGATGACATAGCTAGTAAAGGAAAGAATGTTGTTAACATTACAGTTATGAGAAGTGATGCACCTACACCAGCTGATTTGAACATTGGTCATGTTTATGAAGAGCAGGTTCCTTTGCCTGAAATAGGTGTACCACTTGTTTATGATGTAGACACTTCAGGAGTTCTTTGCCCCCAGTCCAGAAGCCCCAACCACGTCCAGTCCAAGTCATGAAAACACAGGAGAGCTCTCGTTTTTTGAAGCTAAAGGGCCCAAGTGAACCTGAGTTTGCATTGGACTATGGTAATGAGAGGCATGAGTATTTCATGGAGATAAACCAAGAGCAAGAGCACATTGAGCAGATGATGGAGCAGAAGAGAAATGAAGAGATTCGGAAGTTTAGGAGTAATAAGATACAAAGAGAGAAGTACAAGGCAGCAAAAAGAAAACTTCCACAGCTGCTTGCTGAAGAGTTCACTGACAGTGAAAGTGAGGGTGAAGATCTAGCAGATGAGGACATATCAGCTAGGCTGGAGGCAATGAAGAGGCATAGAGATGATCCACTATATCACTTTTAAGGATACACTGATGTATAAAAGCTTTATGGACCAGATGAGGAGGAGGGGGGATGAAGCAATAGATGAAGGAGGCAGGACAGGAGGAGCCAGTAGATGAGGGCAGGAGAGGAGGAAGCAGTGTAGGAGGTAGCAGCAGCACAGGAGGAAGTCAGAGGAGGGGGAAGGGGCCAACAACAAGATCTCATGCAAGCTTGGATCAAATCATAGAGCAAGACTAGGCAACTTCATCTGATGAGGAGAGCAACCCAGGTGACTTAAGTTAGGAAGAGAATGATGGGGCTCAGCTTCCACCATTTAAGGTTCTTATGCTTCCACCTCGTCTTATAGTATGGTCCTCCCAGTGTATTTACCATTTGTTCTAGCGGTGACCTCAGTGGGTGTAGACGAAAATTTTCAAGCAATGCCCTCCAGCACTATCATTTGTAGAGAAGCATTAATTAGGTTCTTGGATAGTGTGCCCTTCCGCAATCGCATTGTTAGATTCCATCTAGTGACTTAGAAGATATTTCCATGAGGACACTTGTGACAGGTACATCTACAACACAATTTGCACATTTGTACATGATATTGTTGATGTTGCAATTTCAGGCCTTGGTTCTTCTGCCTGGGCACTTATGGCATTCATATAAGATTGTAACTCCGTCGCTTCATAGTACCTGCAGGATAAACATAACCATGCTTTTGCTTTGGTGATTAGAGTACGACAAATAGCTTTAGTTTCATTTTATCATAACTGGAAGCATTCAATTGAAATGTCGCGCATATCTCGAGCGTGTGTGTATATGGTTGCAAGTGAAACACCCCTGTCATATTTCTTTATTGTTTTTTCTTAATATAAATTGTGGAATTGGTTTGCGAAAACTACAACTATTTTATAACAAAGTCTTGCAGAAATCACCTTCCCAAGGCATGACTTCTTGTGTATTCGTTAACCTTGACTCGCTCTAGGGAGAAAGGGAACTATATGCATCCAAAACTGATTGAAGATTATCAACTCTCAAGCCATGCAGGAAATCTGCGATAGTAATTAATATGAGTGAGAAGACAACATCTTGGTGGTCAGGAGAAATGTAAAATGAAGATCCCACTTGTATCTCCCCACTACTGAATGAAGACAAATTTCACTACCTACAACATCAACATCTATCATTTTCTCCATCTAGGGATTTCTTCTGGCAACCGAACTACATAGAAGTTAATGGATTTCAGAGGCGCAATGCTAAAAATGCCACCATTAATCCCTATTATCACCCAAACTCCTTGATGTTCGGCAGGTCAGAACTATTGGGAGTTATACAAAATGATGTGTTGGGGTACGCATACTCATGCCCATTGTAGTCATAGTATTGCTTCTCACCACAAGCTAAGTCGTGGCAGAGATGAACAAGACATGGCTCTCACCATTGATGTTGTATCTCACACACTTGATGTTCTGCTTCTTCTTGACATCCATGCAGGAGTTCGATGAGATTAGATTAGTATAACTATATAAGTGATGCCTAACACATTTTACGTTCATAAGGTCAGAAGTGACTACTTACGGAGTGCGATCGTTGATGCCATTAATAAAGTGGGAGTGTTTCCCCGTTTGTGAAGGAAAATATCAAGCTTCTTGGACAAATCCGCTGGTGATAGTCCGATAGACGGGTCATTATACTATCACAACCATCATTCTCCTTGATCCAAATAATCAAGGTCACCAGTGTATTTTGTAAAGAATATCATATCATTAATATCTGCATCAACCTGCATATACTAAAGCTAAAAAGATAAGTTGTGTTAGTTTACTTCTTTTGTACTGGAAATCATAAATATGATAGAAGCATAATGGATCCAAGAACATACCCCTCGCGGGAATCAAAAACCACAAAAAGTAGAGGGCATCCTCGTCTTTTTAACATGTTTTTGCAAAGTTTGATGGTGTCTTTATCCTCTCATGAAAGAACCTTGAAAGTAAAAGAGTGTATTGTTAGGCACCATGAAATAACAAATACAATATCCTATTTTAAGTAGAAATTTGCTAACATGCATATCACCTTCCTCCAGTTTCGATTTAGGGGCCATACTAGGCACATAAGTCAGCTCATTACTGAACTCCGTTTTTTGAATATGTCAAAGGTGGTGGCCGTAGAAGCCATCTGTCCATAGACATAAGTCAGCCACACCAGGCATATGGAAACCACATTTGCATAAGAAACAATAGAGCTACTTGTCCATAGAAAGAAAGAAACATGGGCACATATGTACTCCTAGATAAAGGGACATGAATCCGTGAAGCCGAAAGTAACCTACTTATTTTTTCTCACAAAAGCATCTTCGAGAGGGCAGGGAGGCCCTCCATCACCATTAAGAAGACTTGTCCAGTTTATGAAGGAAACTAGGCCAAAATTATCGAGAGTATGTGAAGGAAATATGCTCTATAGGCAATAATAAAGTTATTATTTATTTCCTCATATCATGATAAATGTTTATTATTCATGCTAGAATTGTATTAACCGGAAACATAATACATGTGTGAATACACAGACAAACATAGTGCCACTAGTATGCCTCTACTTGACTAGCTCGTTAATCAAAGATGGTTGAGTTTCCTAGGCATGGACATGAGTTGTCATTTGATTAACGGGATCACATCATTAGGAGAATGATGTGATTGACTTGACCCATTCCGTTAGCTTAGCACTTGATCGTTTAGTTTACTGCTATTGATTTCTCCATGACTTATACATGTTCCTGTGACTATGAGATTATGCAACTCCCGAATACCAAGAACACTTTGTGTGCTACCAAACATCACAACGTAACTGGGTGATTATAAAGGTGCTCTACAGCTGTCTCCGATGGTGTTTGTTGACTTGGCATGGATCGAGATTAGGATTTGTCACTCCGATTATCGGAGAGGTATCTCTGGGCCCTCTCGGTAATGCACATCACCATAAGCCTTGCAAGCAATGTGACTAATGAGTTAGTTGCGGGATGATGCATTACAGAACGACTAAAGAGACTTGCCAGTAACGAGATTGAGCTAGGTATTAAAGTACCGACGATCAAATCTCGGGCAAGTAACATACAGATGACAAAGGGAACAACGTATGTTGTTTGATCGATAAAGATCTTCGTAGAATATGTAGGAACCAATATGAGCATCCAGGTTCCGCTATTGGTTATTGACTAGAGACATGTCCCGTAGGGTCCGCATGCTTAAAGTTCTGTGACGATCGGTATTATGAGTTTTTGTGTTTTGATGTATCGAAGGTAGTTCGGAGTCCCGGATATGATCACGGACATGGCGAGGAGTCTAGAAATGCTCGAGACGTAAAGATCGATATGTTGGACGACTATGTTTGGACACCGGAAGTGTTTCGGGAGGTTTCAGACATATACCGGAGTACCCGGGGGTTACCGGAACCCCCTGGGGGATGTAATGGGCCTATTGGGCCTTAGTGGAGAAGAGGAGGGGCGGCCAGGGCAGGCCGCGCGCCCCCTCCCCCTCTAGTCCGAATTGGACAAGGAGGGGGGCGGCGCCCCCTTTCCTTCCTCCTCTCTCCTTCCCTTCCCCCTTGTCCTACTCCTACTAGGAAAGGAGGAGTCCTACTCCCGGTGGGAGTAGGACTCCCCCCTTGGCGCACCCTCCTCCTGGCCGGCCGCCTCCCCCTAGCTCCTTTATATACAGGGGCAGGGGGCACCCCATAGAGACAACAAATGATCATTGATCTCTTAGCCATGTGCGGTGCCCCCCTCCACCATAATCCACCTTGGTCATATCGTAGTGGTGCTTAGGCGAAGCCTTGCGTCGGTAGCTTCATCATCACTGTCACCACGTCGTCGTGCTGATGAAGCTCTTCCCAGAAGCTCTACTTGATCGTGAGTTCGCGGGACGTCACCGAGCTGAACGTGTGCTGAATGCGGAGGTGCCATAAGTTCGGTGGTGAGGATCGGTCAATCGTGAAGACGTACGACTACATCAACGGAATTTTTATAACGCTTCCGCTTACGGTCTACGAGGGTACGTAGACGACACTCTCCCCTCTCGTTTCTACGAGGCTGGGCGTGGCGTGTTCCTCCCGGAGCATAGTCCACCGCCAGGGGTGGAACCGGCGGTCCATCACGCCGTGGGCATGTGGATCAGTGGTGCACTACCGCCAGGACAAGCACACGGCGTGGAAATGGACATAATCGGCAACGTCGTAGGAGAGGACACGGCCGACAATGATCCCCACTAGCCCTTCATCGAGGCCATCCTAGTCCCGAGATCCGGCCATCAGATTCAGATCCGGATGCTTGCCGTACCGGCGGTGGAGGAGGGGCAGGCAGGGGATTGCACCCCAAGAGGCAGAGTGGGGAGGGTGTGGAGATCTGCGTGGTAGCAGTTGATGTCGTGGAGATCCTCCGGCTAGGTTCAGTGGCCGGGAGGAGGAAGAACGCAGCCCATGCCCATCCCATCCAATCCGTCACCGGCAGCAGTTGCAGGTGAGTGTTGTGTGTTTCAGACGACCGAGTCGTAATTCTGTTGTAACACCCCGGATGTAACTTGCCATATTTGTACCTCCGACTCTTGCCATTTTCGGCATTAAGTTATGAGATTTCCTTCGTGGTTGGGTTTTGTCTTTGTTTTGCATTTTGTTCATGTCTTGCATTTCATATCATGTCATCATATGCATCTCATTCGCATACGTGTTCGTCTCATGCATTCGAGCTTTTTCCCCGTTGTCCGTTTCGCAATCCGACACTCCCACATGTACTGGCGCACCCCTCTTATCTCTTTTCGTAAGTGGGTGTTAAACGTTCTCGGAGTGGGCCGAGATTTGCCAAGTGGCCTTGGTACACCATCGGTAGACTGCCTGTCAAATTTCGTTCCATTTGGAGTCCGTTTGATGCTCCAACGGTTAACCGGGTGACCGCAAAAGCCTCATGCGTGTTGCAGTCCAACACCCCTCCAAAACAGCCCAATAACCCATCTAAACCACTTCCATGTCCTCCGTCATTGTATCATGATCGTGTGGGCGAAAACTACACCTCATTTGGACACTCCAAACTTCCTCTACCTATAAAAAGGCCTCCTCCTCTGAAAATTCGGGCGAAACCCTAGTCTTCCCCTTCCTCCGCGCGCCGGACACGTCCGCCGCGG